>NW_027069669.1:199892-358441 GCF_002906115.3 Quercus suber | reverse complement strand
TTTTTTTTTTTTTTCCTTTTTTTTTTTTTTTTTTTTTTTTTTTTTTGAGGAACACAAGTGGGCCTTTTATTAGATGTTCCCCTACCTGATACTTCCATGAAGCTTCGTTTTTTAAAATTAAAAAATCAACCCAACTGGACTGAAAAAGTTTGATGACAAGGCCAGGTCAACAGTTGGACCATGTTTAACGGCCAAATTATCCAAGGGCATAACCAGACCAAAATCAAGGCCAGTCAGTGGTGGTCTGACTGGCCAATTCAGTATAGGTTTTAAGATGAGTTTAGTTCAATTTTTGGAAACTGTGGTTGTTTTAAAAAGTGCGGTATAAAATTTGGTTTTTTTTTAAGCTAGAGCGATATAATAAGATAGTTGATTTCATTCTTAGTATCAACTTCTTAATAATAATAATAATAAATATATTACTGGTATTATTATTATTATTATAATATATTATTGGTACTATTATTATTAATGAAGAGAAATGAACCAAAGGAGCAGCAACAGCATAGAGAACCTCGAGCCTCCTACAGAGAGCAGCGTGTGAGATTGTGAGATATGGGCTGACCACTTGTGTGTTTTGTCGGTATAATCAAGAGGTAAAGTTGGGTTTTTAAGAAAGAACTAAGAACAAATTAAGGAAATTGATGTACTTTACAACGGAAACATTTATGTTTTGAACTAGTGCAGTAATGCATTTGTTGCGATTTGCAATCACAGCTCATAGCTAGGCTGCCACGAAAAAACATAGAAAAACACAATTCAAAAAAAAGAGAGACAACGTGCTTTTAAAATTTGTTACTAACAGGGACGGACCTACAGTGGGGCAGGGGAGGGCCATTGCCCCCCCCTCTAAAAAAAAAAAAAAACTAGTATATTAAATTTTTCGTGAGTTAAGCATATTTTTACAGCCGCCTACCAGATTGTTTCCTTTATATTAGCTAAAGAATCGTGACGCTTCAGAGCTAGTGTCCTTGAACCTTAGTTTTGAAATTCCTGACACTTCGGACATCATACCTTGTTGCTGATATAAAAGATAGAACATGTAATCTGAGAGGTGCTTGCTGAATTCACGAGCATCACATTGTTCACAACTTGAAGGCATGCAACTGTGTAGATCATCTTTCTTCCAAAATTCAACAAACATGCAACACTTATTTTATATGTAGTATTTTGTTGAATATGAAATATGTGTTAGTTTTAATTTTCATAAAAAAAAAAATTTTTTTAAGCTTTGGCCCCCCTCAAGTTCAAATCCTGGTTTCGTCCCTGCTCCAAATGTTCTCAAGTTCAAATCCTGGTTTCGTCCCTGCTCCAAATGTTCTTCCATGGGAAAGAATGGCCTGTAAGGCCCCTAAGGGCATTATGGTACAATCTATAACTGAAAATTTCCACTTCTATACTAACCTCGAACACACCCCAATCTTAAAAAAGCTAGATGAAGCGGGGATTCCAATGTAGAACCTCCCCCTATAACCCACATAAAGATGATGGATAATGTGCTTGACATTGTATGCCTAAGTCTAAGGATACTTTGGAAAGAATAAATAGTTCCTATAGTTAAGAATAAAGCAAACATGGAAATCTCACATTCCCAGGAATCTTAGCAAATTTCAAGTCAAACCAGACATGGGCCTATTATATTTCCGAGCTTCCAAGTTCTTAGATCTCACATTCTTGAGAATTTGGATGCCAGGGACGTATTAGATTCCCTGAACCAAATGCTACATTAGGGTTAACAGCTTTGAGATGGTACATTTTACCCTTTCCATATTCCTAAAAGGAAAAGGAAATTATCATATATTTTTTGTAATCCACTCTTTTCTATTAGTCGTACAATAGATTTTTGTTATATCTGTGAATTGGACAACTATTTTTAACTTCTAGGTAGATCAGTCATACTTTTTTGCATGTTCATGCTGAACATATCTTCGCTTAAGACTAAAACTGCCTATTCTCTTCTCTTATCTGTTTGATCTTCATTCTGTCTTGCCTATTAAAGCAAATGTCAAAGAAGCTTTTTTCATTGTGTGATTATTTTTTGAATGGCCATATTTTGGTCTTTGTAGTGCATAGTGGAGGAAGTTCAGGGTCCAACGCAAGCTCGTTCTCGTAAAGGTCGTTTTATATCTGGGTAATTACTTGCCAACACCTCTGCTTCAAATTTACCTGTGATTTGTCATGTCATATCCTTTTTTTTTTTTTATGGGCTTTTGGTCATTGTTTGTACTCATGCTGAAGTGATTGATAAATTTACAATGGCAAAAGAAAAAAAGTAGTTCTCCTTTCCTTTGCCCTGGTTTATTCTTCAAGTAGAATGTAAATGTTACAGATTCTTAGTTGTATTGTAATTTATTTTCAGTAAACTGATTATATTAATTGGAAGTATGTACTCTCTGTTGAAGGAAGCTAATTACTAATACTAAGAAATCAATCAAATCATTGACTAAAATCAATGGACTGAAGGGAGTGCTTATATGTTTTCCTTATATTTCTTTCTGGTGTTTATATGTTAACTCCCTCTCCTTCTACAGCCACTGAAAATACCAGTGTGTTTCTAGTTGATCAAGTGACCTCTGTTATCTATATTTTAATAAATGGAAGCATCTGAATAAATTTTGAAGGAAGATACATGATAGAATACCAAAGGTTATACATAAAAAAAATGATTTGAGTAGCAAATAAAGAATAGGATTTAATTAATGAATACAGATAATCATTTTATCTTATCATCAGCTAATTTGGACCATAGTATCTCCAAACATAATTGAATTTTTTTTTTCTAACCATTGCTTCTGCTGATGCATTCTTGATTAGAATTTGTTAGACCAAGATTAAAGTCAAATATAATTTTCAAAGTTTATATTGGTTCTTTATGGTTTTCAAAAGCAAATATGGCCTGGGGAGTCCATTTCCATGCTTTCATTACGGGTGAAGTGTGCCATGTCAATAAACATATGTGCCCTACAAGGTTATTCTTACATTCATATAGCTTTTTGCTCTATTTTCTTTGTTTGTTCTAAGCTTTCCTGGGGGATTACTTTATACCTTACTGTGGTACCTGGATGTTAAAAAAAAAAAAAAAAAACTGAAATTACATTCTCCTACCACTATATGGAGATGTTACTTATTATCAACAAAGAAGGAGATAAATAGTATCTGAAAAAAAAAACTGTAAAGTTTCTTTAAACAAGATTAGACTTTTAGCTGATTCTTTGTTATTTATTTTTTAATAGATAGTACTATCTACATGCTAGGAAATTAATCTTGTGTAAAAACAGAGGACTTAAATAAAATAAAAACACTTTTCATTTAGCTCATTTTCTCCCTAGACTTGCCTACATCATAACTCAAGTTGTTCCTTGGAAAATTACATTATTCCTACATTGCCTTGGGAAAAAAGAAGAAAAATGAGATAGAAATAAGTGGACACATATGCAAATCCACATTATTTTATGTCATTTTTTCCTCTTTGTATCACAAAAACAATGTACTACTTGGATAATTGAGACAGATTTTTAAGACGATCATGCATTTACATCATGCCAAGGATTCTCCTAATATTGGGGGTTTGAAAATTGTTGTACATTTCCTTACCATTTTATTTGCTGTATGCCTTTGTTTTTATTTACTTTTTCTGACATGCTTATCTTGCACTAACTTGCAATTTTTAAGTATTCAGGCATGCTCATCCTGGTAGTCCATATGTATTTGGACTTGTAGGGGTCGATCATGATCTTGACTTTCCAGAACCAATGCCTGTAGTTGGTATGAACAAATTGTCTTTGTCCAATGATTGTTTCAGTAGACATTATGCTTTAAGCTATCCAATCCGTTTTGTTGCATATTTATATGGTTTTCATCCCATTAATAGTTGGCATGCTTATTGTTTTCCATGTGGAACACACTTTATTGTGTATTATAAGATACCAGCTATTTGAGTGAAATGATTTAATCATGGTTAATAACTTGCATTGGTATCTCATAGTTTTCTTTCTAAATGATGGCATGTTTGGGTAACTTTTGCTGCCTTAGGTGGGCCAAATACTACTTTATTTACCTGCTCTAGGATGGTTCCATTAGCAAAATTTATTTGGAAATTTGTATGGTTCTTTAAAATTCTTCGGAGAGAAGACATTCACAATTTTCCTTCGCGCCTTTAAGATTCACTTCCATAGAGTGATTCCTTTTAACACCATATTTATTACTTAGAATCCACCTTACTGCCTCAATGAAGTTCTCTGGCTATGTAGTTCTCTGATCATAATGATTATCCAAGCTACTGCAGTTGAGACCTGAACTACAGAGTTAAATGTTGCCAGATATGCTAACCCTCACTAAGACGTGGTATTTTGTAGTCACATTTGGGAAAAGATGTACTGATATCTTGCAATAACAAACTCAAATTACCATAATTTGTAATTTCAGTCTAATAACCTTCATAATTTGGTTTGTTTTTGTTGGATCTAGTCTCTTCTTTCTTTCTTCTCTTTTTTGACCTTTAATATCTTATTAATCCACATTAAGTGGGTGTAATTTCTCTTTTATATAATCCCTTTTTATTGTAAATATAGGTCTAGTGAACATTTTTGTTTTACTTGGAGTTGGCTCTTCATGGATAGTTTGAAAAGAATTATCTGATTTCCATATAGAGCAACATGCAGTGTATTTTATTTATCAGTTTATTGAGATTTGTATTTAATTTCTGCAGTCTAATAACTGTACTTTTTCTCCATAATACTATTATAATTTGAATAATTTGATAGACTCATAGTTTGTACTAATGTAGTACATATGGTACTTGTAGGAATATCTCGTTCTGCAAGAGGTTATTGCATAAATTTAGTCCTAGAGACTATGAAGACATATTCTTCTGAGGATGGATTAACTGAAGAGGCTTTAGTTACCAAGCTTCGTACTTGTCGGTACCATCATTTATTTCTGCATGCATCTTTGAGAAACAATTCTTCAGGTAGAATATAAACTTCCACAATATGGCCTCATTGATGTTGTTATATAATCTCTCGCTCTCTCTCCTTGTAGCCATAATTGGGTTACACATCTTTTTTCTCTCTTTTTTTTGTTTGGGGGGGAAGTACCAGTCTGGGGGTTATAAATATTTGGTTTCTTAAGAGGTGAAATCTTTTAAGCAATATTCAAGAATAAAAAAAAAAAAAAAAAAAAAATCTCTATTACCACTTTGTGCAGGCTTAGGCTCTGTTTGTTTCACTAGAAAATATTTTCATAATGGAAAATGTTTTCCCGAAAAATATTTTCTAGGAACATATATGAAATTTCTTTTTTCCAATTTGGTTGGTTAGGAATGGATTTTTTTCAAGATAGCTAATAAAAGGAAAGAATTCTAAATAATAAGAGCATTAGTGCTCACCATTTCTAACAAACTTTACTTCCTAAAATATTTCAAGGCGTATTAATTTGCTTGTATGTTTCCATTAGAGCTTTAGGAATCCAGAATAAAATCTCGGAAACACTTTCCTTTATTTTCCAAGACTTTTCCAAGACTTTGAAAGTTCTTGTAAAACAAATTGGGTGGGAAATATAAAACTGCCACAGATAATTTTCTTTCCCCTCTATTTTCTGTAAAACAAACCCTAGGCATATTAAAAGTATATATCAGTAAGTCATGGCTTGATAGGTACCAATTAGGCGAACTTTGTTAGTTGTTTGTTATGCAAATCAATAAGGCCATGGCTTAAGTCTCATGTTTATTAGTTTATAATTGATATTTGGTAAGTGGTGCATGGAGGAAGTTGCTTTTATGCTTTTTATGGTGCCAAGAGGCCCCAGACTAGTTTAAATATAATTACTTTTTAATTTTGGGCAAAATTAAAATATTTCTTTCTTTCTTTATGACAGTCACAAACAATAATTTTATTATGTTCACTTTTTTTCTAAAGCATTTTTACAAAAATTATATCATTTGTATTAGAGAAAGAAAACACTTGGTACATTTATCTTTTCTGCCTTATTGTTGATGACAGGCACTTGTCGCTGGGGAGAATTTGGTGAGGGTGGCCTATTGTGGGGAGAATGTAGTGGCAGACAATTTGAATGGTTTGAAGGGAATCCTGTCAATGAGCTTTTGCTTAAGGTTTGTATGCGATTGCCAATTGGCTTTATTTCTAATCAAATTATGAGCCTGCCTTTTTGTTTACTACATTACTTTGTTTGAAAATAATGCATGTCATAATTATTGAACATTTGTAGGTAAAGGAGCTCTATGGTCTTGATGATGATGTTGCATTTAGGAATGTCACTGTGTCTTCAGAAAATAGGCCCCAACCTTTAACCCTAGGAACAGCAACGCAAATTGGTTAGTGACTTATCGGCAAGGTTCATTTTTAATTTTCAAACTCCAAATGAAAGTCGTATTAAACTTATTTGTCCTTGTGTTGCATCTTCCAGGGGCCATACCAACGGAGGGAATACCCTGTTTGTTGAAGGTGTTGCTTCCATCTAATTGCACTGGTCTACCTGTATTGTGAGTCAGTAATTGCTTTGCATGATTTGTTATATTATTAGATTATAAGGACATGTCATCTAATTATTCTGGTAATTTAATTCTATTTTTTATTCATCTTATTTTTGAACTTTGGCTTTAATGGTTATAGTTAAAAAATTTGTTCAATAAGTATTACAGTGATAGTTGTAGACCTCTTTCCCTTCATAGCTACTTTTTAAGTAAAAATGAGAGACTATATAACAGTAGGAGGAATCTTGGAGATGATCAAGTTGAACTTCTTGGGATCCAGATATTTTGATGTTAAATATTAATTTGACTGTGATCTCATTAGTAAGATTTGGTAATTTTAATTCTAAAATTTAAAAGTCCCATTTACATCATTGAACTATACCTTTAATTTTGTACATTATATGATTTATATAATTTTGATCTGAACCTTGTATCTGAAAAGATGCTTGCAAACCTGGTTTCTTTTGTATGGTTTTTCTAGCCAAATTTGTTGGTGTCTAGTATAATACACTTATCAGAGAGTGAATGAGGATAAAATGAAACACCTTTTTTTTTAAATTTTTTTTAATTTTTAATTTTTAATTTTAATTTTATAATCAGTTACAACAACAGGGGAGGGGGATTTGACCCCTAGATATCTCTGTTGGAAACACCAGGAGTTACTAGTTGAGCTACAAGGCTCTTGGCAGGATTATATGAAACACTTAAAATGAGATATGGAGACAAAGAAAACACTTACAATGAAATAGGGCAGAAGAAGTATTTAGTTGGAGTAGTTTAGACTTGTTAAGTGTGTTGTACCAAGAGGTTGGGCATTAGTGCAATGGCAGGTATCTTCCACCAAATGTGATAGGTCGTGGGTTCAAGTATGGGAATCAGCATCTCAAAAAAAAAAAAAAAAAAAAAAAATTTGGGGTTTAGACTTCCTACCTTCCTAATTTCCATAAAAGTGGGAGTTTTGTGCACTGGGTATAACATTTTTTTTAAGTTCTTTATATTAGTTGGAGTAGTTTAGAGTTGTTTATTTTTTTGATAGGTTAGTTTGTTGATCATATGGTTTGATTTGAAGAAGTAGATTAAGGATTTAAAGGAAATGCATTTTGTAAATTTTCCTCAAGAAAAAAGGGTTTATTGGAGACAAATGCAGTTTTTACAGGGGAGAAAAAGTCTTGAAAGTGGGGAGAGCAAGAAGAGGCGGTTGAAAGCTAACTTGGAATATGGGCACGTTGATTTTCAAAAATTAGCCTTAAGTGGGTATTAATGTTGGTTGTGAATGATATTTAAGTAATTCGATGTGACATCCATCCTTGAGAAGAGCTCTTTGCACAGTATTAAAAGCTTTCTATAAGGTTTCAACTTTTGTGTTTAAATTGCAAACATCTATATGTTGATTTCAAATTGGAGCCCATGAAGTCATTGTTTTATTCGTAATTTTAGGCTTTAAGTTTTCTTTTACAGTAATAATTCATTTCCAACTCTCTGTTGTTGATATTCAAATTCTCATATGAAAATAAATTTACTATGCAACTCTGTTTTCTGAATTATGCACCATGGTAGGGTTGACTCTTTGTTTCTTAGTTATGATGATTTCTTTATGTCCCAGGTATATTAGAGATCTTCTTCTTAACCCTCCTGCCTATGAGATTGCATCCAAAATTCAAGGTGAGTTGTGAAGTGCATTTTATAGATGTGAATATGTAGTTGGATATGATTATGAGCTAAAATAGGCCTCTGAAATCTTTGATATTCTCTCCATGAGTTGTTGAAAATTACATGGTGATAATATGATCAGGTTTTATTTCATTTACTATTGTTTATGTTTTCACTTGTTTTTTTGGTTACAAGAATGTTATAGAGTTACAAGCTGAGAACCCAACTTGAGCATTTTTTAATTTTTTTAAAGATTGTACATCGGAGATATTAAATAAACTTTTGCCACTGGTCAATTAGAACATGGTCTTCCTAATGCTTGGTAAGATTTAAAGTTCTGAACCTAGGCCCTATCAACCCCCACCCTAACTCTTTTACTCTTGAAACAAACCAAAGTGGCAAAGGTACTGTAATTAAATTATTAACCATCAAGAATTGAGTCTAAACTTTTGGTAGGGTAAGTCATGTTTCTTATGCAAAAAAAAAAGGTTTTATTTTTAGCAACTGGAATTAAGGTTTTTTTTTTTTTTTGGGGGGGGGGGGGGGAAGGATGAGGTTGTGGGTTCAATACACATGGGGTGCACGGGTAACTTTCAAATAAATAAAAAATATGTAGTTACTTTAGGGTCTGTTTGGTTGGAGGGGTGGAAAAGTAAGAGGATAGAAAATTGTGAGAGGATGGAAAAGTGGAAGGATAGAAAAGATTTTAATTTCCTTCATTTTTGTTTAGTTGGGAGTGGAAAAGTGGAAGGATGAAAAAGTGAGTGTATAAATTTACGCATGTACCCTTGTTAAAAAATGATGCCACATTAAAACCAAAAAAGGATAAACAACAAAAAAAAAAAATCAATCACCTAAATTTATTAAAAAAATAAAATCATGCCTAGAAAAAAAAATCTAAACAAAAAAAAAATATATATATATATATATATGAGCATGGACGTGTAGGAAGCCTACCAAAAAAGAAAAGAAAAAAGTAGTAAGAGACGACGTGTAGGAGTAAAGAAAAAGAAAAAAGAAAAAAGAAAAAGAAAGTAGAGCAACGTGGACAAGTCCTGTGCAATTGCACATGGGCATTTTTGTCCAAAAATGATGTCCAATTTTTCTCTTCAGTTTTCTCTCCATTTTAGATAGAACTTTTTGGTGGACCCAGAAAGAAAACACCTGGGTCCCACTGTTTATTTTCTTTTCTCGCTACCCAATTAAACGCACTTCAAAAAGTTTTCCTTCTTATTTTTTCTCCAAAGTTTTCCATCTACCCTATTCCACCTCCAAACAAACACACCCTTAGAGTCATTTTCATTTTTTTGATAGATAATAAGACTTTTATTGAAAAAAATTGAACATCATGTTCACAATAGTGAACACTCAAAACAAGAAACAAATACAATATAATCAAGAACTAAAGGAAATAGAGACTAAGAATTCAGATAAAGAAATACAATTCGTTCACCCTCAAATACGAGCCCAATGAAGCAGAGTACCAAAGAGTAGAGATTTTAGATGATCTAATGTTCTCTTCTTGTCTTCAAAATGCGGGTATTGCATTCCTGCCAAACTAACCACATTAAACATGCCGGGACCATATTCCAAATGGTTGAAAGGTGCTTTCCAAACCAGTTTCTCTAGATAAAGAAAAAAGAGCTGACCGACCTCGGCATTACCCACTGGATCCCAAACACTGCATAAGCTTCACACCATTAGACGTGAGAACTTACAATGAAGAAGAAGATGATCTACTGATACCCCATCGCAGTAGCATAAACAGCACCTATTAACCAGAGACTGACCTTTCTTAACAAGATCATCAATGGTGAGTATCCCATCATTAGCTATTTTCCATAAGAAGAAAGACACCCATTTAGAGTCATTTTCATTCTGTACAACAGCAGGTGTTGACAAGGTAAAGCTAAAACAGTGAAAAGTTCCTGACAAAATCTACTTTCACTTGGATATTCAATTTTTGAACCGTTTAACTGGCCCAACTGCATTCTCTTAAGTTCTTGTAATGAATAAGTTTTGGTAATAATTATTATTTAGGGGCTTCTATAACATTTAACTGATTGCTAGAACGAAATGTGTGCTGGATTGCTATTGTTAACAGCAAGTCAAATAATAATATGCATGACTTAATCTTTTCACTGTTATGCTTTGGTTGGCATATTTCCATGATTTAGTTTGCTATTGGTCGGATTTGCTATGGCTTTATTCCCCCTAACAGATAATAGAGGCAACTACAAGTAATTCAAAATGAAAAGTGTGACAGAAAGAGGAATGACTAACCTGTGATAACCTTTGTGTGGGGTTGTGAACCTGAAAGTTTCCTGCTTTTTTTGTACTTAAACCCGAGTCAATTTTCATTGTAAATTAAACATTTTCTTCTTTCTCCGTGTTACTACAATAGTATTTTATCTCATAATTGAATATTTTGTGAATATTCTCTAAGCTGTATCTGTTTGGGCAGCAACTTGCAAGCTTATGAGCAACGTGACATGCTCCATTCCCGAGTTTACTTGTGTTTCATCTGCAAAGGTTGTATTACAATTTCTCTCTTAATGTGTTTTTTTCCCTAACTTCTTTATCAGTGTGTTTCATACAAAAATACCTGCACATGCTATATGTTGTTCTCCCTTTTGAAAGCTTCTGTGAAATATTGTTCCGACTGAATCTGTTTCCTCGTTGTACTAAGTGATATTAATAAGAAAGTGGAACCAATATGTTTTGTCACCTAATAGACAGTGATTAAATTTTATAACCTAAACTTGCATTTTACATATTTTTGATTTATAGTAAATAACTTGAGGAAAACTTTGAGCTCTTGTTATTTGAAAGAATATAGCTTTCGTCTCCACTTTTCAAGTTCTATGCACTTGATCTATAATAATCTTCTTGGTAGTGTGAGAATATAGGTAATGGGTTAGACTAAAAGCTACTATGGATCAGTTCATTATTGCTTTATCATTACAAATTTTGGTTGCTCTGTTCAAGGTGGATCTTTAGATTATGTAAAATTCTACTTCATCAGCGTGGAACTGATAATTCCTATTTTACTAGTCATCCTGCCCCAACGGTGTCTAATTCCTTGGTGACATTAACCATTCTATTGACTGTTTGAGTACAAGGTTGTAATAAAATTCTAGCTAAGTTAGGTGTTGTCACTACCAATAAAGTGTGTCAGTAACTTCTATAAATGTGGATAGGCAATATGACATTGAAATGTTAGTTCTCTGGAGCTCATTACCATGAACTGCAACGTGGTGTTATGTAATTGTAAACCAATAATTTTGAAGGAATTCTATTTTGCTTTCTGTGGATCCATGGTAAAAAACCATTTTTCTATTTTCTATGGGGTAATTTTCTCTCTTACTCTCATATGCTTTTAACATTTTTCTTTTTATTAGGTAATACTGATTTTGTTATAAAAGAGTAGATAGTTTAACTCCGCATTATGCGTATTAAACCACTCCTAAAGAATTATACTGTCAATCTCAAGACATCTAAAAATTCTGATAGAGAAGACAATGGATGTTACCCATGGTAGTCAACTAATTATACAGAAGTCCCAACACTGACTGTGATAACTTTGGTGTTCAATACCATGAAAAATCTACCATTCTTCTCCCTTCAGATTGTCCACATTAGACGGGAAAAGGTAATGGCCTTCCAAATCTTAGAATTCCTGTGATGATAAAATCTCCCATGCCACTAGTCTAACATCTATATCACCATTTTCGCATCACCCAGGATATCCCAAATAACAAAAACACAAAACCGACCAAATATCCTCTTAACATTTTCCTTGGAATGCGTGTATGATCTTTCTCTCTCTCTTCTTCTTCTTCTTCTTCTTCTTTTTTTGACAATGTGTTTATGTAGGTATATATGTGAATATATTGAGTACATCTATGTCTGATTTTTGGTTTGTCTGTGTCTTTCTTTATGTTGTGCAGCTTGTGAAGCTACTTGAACAGAGGGAGGCCAATCATATTGAGTTTTGTAGAATAAAAAATTTACTGGATGACATATTGCACATGTATAAAAATTCTGAGCTCAATGAAATCCTGAAATTGTTGATGGATCCAACATGGGTGGCAACTGGATTAAAAATTGACTTTGAGACATTGGTAAGTATAACACCTAACCTTGTTGATTGTTTTTGCACTTCTGTCCTAAATTTATTTTATTAGGGAAAAAGAGAGGTAGTAATTCATTTAGTATTAAAAGGGGTGAATTCATAAATGAACAAGGTACATCTAAAATTGACAAGTTGCACTGATCACTTTTAAATAATGAACCTTTGCACTGTTGCATAATTACCTTGTGAAATGTTGTAAGAACCCTACAGTTCTACTCAGAATGTTCTAGATTTGAGAGAGAGAGAGAGAGAGAGAGAGAGAGATAACACTTGGTGTTACTGCCATGAGCGTAGACTCCATTATTCAAATTGCTTTTTTATGACCCAAGTTGTTCTCTTTGTCTAGATTATTGTTATTCTTTTTGCAAGTGGCTGAGCATATAATTGAAGGAGTCAAACTGGGGGATTAAAGATGGTTCGAGTCATAGTCAGGTTGTTTTGTGCATTATTACCCGCTAATTCCTTTACTAATGACAATCGCAGGTCAGCCAGACTCAACCCAAATTGCACCCCCGAGTTATGTGATTAAATCAGGCTGTATAATAACTCATCTCAAGTCTTGATGAACCTGGACAAGAAAATTTTCTTTTGGGCTGAGGTTATGCAAGACTCAGCTCATCCCAATTGGCATACCTACTTAAAAAATGTCAAACCTCCCTATATCCACCATCATTTTAATTTATCTTCCAAAATAATTTTGGAAGAACTCAAATGTTGTGTTTATTCATTATCGTTAATCTGGTTAGTCATAACATTGTCTTAGGTCCAATTTACTTGTGCTAGCTTCATAAACAGTTGTACTTGATGCTTTCATGGATTGTCAGACTATGGTTTGTGGTGGTTTGAATTAAGCATAAATTGAAGTTGATGCTGTCAATATATAATTTCTTTGTTCGTCTGCCCAGCTCAATATTTATGGTGTATAATTTCTATTGTCCTTGTTTTCTTCCAGGTTACTGAATGTGAATGGGCTTCAAGTAGAATTGGTGAAACGATCTCTCTAGATGGGGAAAGTGATCAAAAGATTAGTTCCTCTTCTGTTTTTCCGAGTGACTTTTTTGAGGATATGGAGTCTTCTTGGAAAGGTCGTGTGAAGAGGATCCATATAGAGGAAGAACTTGCACAGCTGCAAAGTGCAGCTGAGGCCTTATCTTCAGCAGTAGGTCTCGAGAACTCAAACTTGCCATGACTGGATATCTTTATGTTTTACTGTGATGTTCAGTGTTTCCAAGCAGATCATAATTTCTCATTTGCCTTCAGTTGTGTGCAATCTATCCTTATTTGTTAAGCATGGATATGGATAGAAATTAGAAGTACCATTTCATATGAATTCCGCAATATGATGAATGCGTGCTTGTATGTATTGTCAGAGTTGCAATTGTAAGCTATTGTTTAGTAATTTGCATGCAATTTCAATCTGTTCATCCTTCAATGAGATAACACTAACATTAAAAGGGTCAAATCCATGTCATAAACTCTTATGACATTTATCTTTACGTCTATAATATGATTTTATACCTTTGGAAAGAATTTTAATAAACATATATTCCTCATCCAATGTTTGTCCAAGTTTTTAATAAAAGGGGAAAAAAGGTCTTATTAAAATAAATAAAGGGGAAAAAGTTTCAAGGTTTATGGAATGTCATATACATATTGAGGAGTATGGAAGAAGTATCAGTAGCTTACTTATTGCAAGTATGGATACTACTTCCAAATATTCTCCATTCTCAACAGATCCTCAAATTTTACAACTGCTATGTAAATTGCACATCTACTTACAAATCCTTGCCAAATTTGTAGATCTTATCACTAGATTGCACATCTCCTTACAAAGCTGCATAACTACTACTTATTCAAATTCAACAATTGCTACTCTATGCATGTTGTTGCATGTACCACCCATGTGTTCGAAGTCAAATGAATATTATCATATTCTCATTTTATTCACTACATTAGCAAATTTGCAAGTTGTGTTATTATATTCTTGTGAGTCCTTTTGTTCAAAATTTTTAATTAGTTATGCTTATAAATTTATAATTGCATATATTTTATATTTCTATGGTTTTATTTATGGGCAATTACTTGCAGGTTACTGAAGATTTCCTCCCAATAATTTCTAGAATAAAGGCTACCACAGCTCCATTTGGAGGTCCAAAGGGAGAAATTTTATATGCCCGAGAGCATGAAGCTGTTTGGTTCAAGGGCAAACGGTTTGCACCATCTGTATGGGCTGGGACTCCTGGGGAGGAACAAATTAAACAACTTAAACCTGCTGCTGATTCAAGAGGTAGAAAGGTTGGAGAGGAATGGTTTACCACAATGAAGGTGGAGGATGCTTTAATGAGGTATCCAAATAAAGCCAAGGAAATTTTATAATGGTTCGTCTAATTAAAATACTTCCCTCATGATAATTATCTTTTGATAATGATAAAGTGTTTGTTTTCTTTTTTGCTTCAGGTATCATGAGGCTGGTGCCAAGGCAAAAGTAAAGGTCTTGGAATTATTGAGGGGACTTTCTTTTGAAATGCAATCTAAAATCAATGTCCTTGTCTTTGCTTCTATGTTGCTCGTTATTGCAAAGGCGTTATTTGCTCATGTGAGGTTGGGATCACATATCATCATTAAGCTTTTGTGACATTCCTTACATATCTATAACAATAAATCATCTGGCCCATTAGTTGCATTTCTGACAAGAAAACTTCTGCTTTCTTTAACTGTAGACTTTGTTTACTGATAACTTAGAAGAATTATCTCAGGCGGAAAAAAAAAAGGATAAGTTCGAAGAATTAGGATGTTGTCATATATCTTTTGCCTAATACCTAGGTGTAAAAGTTGGTTAGGACAGAGTTGGCTTGAAATCAATTTAGATTTTCTGTATCCATATGAGAATCATCTGAATTGTCGTTCACTACTCAGCCTTTGAACTGCAGACATTAAGAAGACAATAATATGCAGATCAGTTCATATTTATATTCTTAGGTTTTAACTAAGTTGTATAAATTGTTAATTCTTTCATGGAAATGATTCAACTAAAGAAAAACACTGCTTTTTTTTTTTTTTTTTTTTTTTTTTTTTTAAAAACCCTGTTTTTTTTTTTTTTTTTTTTGGCGGCATACAGTCTACCCCTTAACTAAAGGTTTTGTGGAGTTGGTTGGCTTCTCCAAAGTTACATCCGAGCTCCAACTCAACCTTTTGTCAATTTCATCGTGCTGTATAGTGTTGCAAAATTTTAGTTGTTGATATACTATGTTGTTTCATCACCACTAGTCTCCTATTAATCTGGCTGACTGTATTTAAATTATGATGATTGATATTTTGCAGTGAAGGGAGAAGAAGGAAATGGGTTTTTCCCACTCTTGCCAAGTCACGTAGGTCCAAGGTTGTATTCAAGAAATCAACATATGATTGAGCAAATATTACATCATTCCATCTGGCAATACTAATCATACTTGCCATATTTCATTCGCTAATATTACCATATGTACTTTTTCCTTTATAGGAATGATTATTAGTTATGTTCTTGTTTATCCCAATGAAGATGTTCGTGAACAGGATGCAACTTATTTATTTATTTCTATTTTAATCTTTTAACTGTAATCAATGCATGCTAGAGTTGTGAAACTGTTGTCATGTCCTTGTTGATATTGTAGGTGTGAATAATAGATCCCATGTGTATGTGGTGTGTTTTAATTTAACGTAGATAGTACCTTGTCCTATTAACTGATATAGAAGCATCATTTTTTAGGTTTTTGATGAATATGATAAGTCGTTGTCAGAACTCCAGTATTGTGACTGTGTATATGTTGCACTGGATGATATCTTACAGTTTTCTAACACTAGTGCACTAGATCCCATCAACATCTCTTACTTCATTGTGTGCGTTTGCTTTCTCTTTATTTGGAGTTCATTGGGTGACATCTTTGAAGGTCATCGATGTCTCATTTTGTTGGGAAGGGTTGTTTCAAAGACATAGCAGAAGCTTGATTTGGAACTACTCTTCTATGTCTTATGTGGACTATTTGAATGGGGGGAAATAATAGGATGTGTACTGGTGTTGAATTTCCCAAGATGCAGCTTAAGTTTTTGTTTTTTAAGACAATTGTATAAGTGGATGCTTACTTTTGGCTGCATCCATTTTTCTTCTCTTCCTGATTTCGTAGATCAGTTGAATTTTGGTTGCATTTTTAGGTGACCCTTTTGTATACATATAGTATAGTTAAGGTTTTCCTTCAATATACTAAAGTTTGTTTATTACTTATAAAAAAAGAAAAAGAAAAAAACCCAAACGTAAATAATATATGATGTATATTAAATTGCCTATGCTTTGTAGGTATACATGTTTTGACATAATAAGGTTTAATTATCAGGGTTACTGCTGACTCTTATTTACTAGAAATGCTAATGTCATTTAATTACAGAAACCATCGTCATTATGTTTTTTACATAGTGGTATGACATTATTGTATTGGTTACAGGATGTGAAGCCATTAGATGAAGCATATGGGATGGAGATAATTGGTCTATCACCATATTGGTTTGATGTAGCAGAAGGCAGTGCTGTACATAATACAGTTGCTATGCAATCATTGTTTCTTTTGACAGGACCAAATGGGGGTGGTAAATCAAGTTTGCTTCGGTCAATTTGTGCTGCTGCATTACTTGGAATATGTGGATTTATGGTGCCTGCAGAGTCAGCCTTGATTCCTCAATATGATTCAATCATGCTTCACATGAAATCTTATGATAGTCCTGCAGATGGAAAAAGCTCATTTCAGGTATGACATTAAATTATCTACATTTTATGTGTTCATACTTTTCAGGCATCAGATATATGGTGTTTTAGCAATGGAGTCATTCTTTGGTATCTTGAATGGCTTTCTTGTTAGATTTACCTCTCTGTACTCATTATTTTATCAATTGGATAGCAATGTTATCCTTTTTGCCCCATCATATAGCAAATTGGTAACAGGTAGGGAACAGAGAAGATCCACACTCATCTTGCTCTGTGATGAATGCAGAGCAGCATGTTGAACCATAAATCTTGTAGCTTACCCCATGTAATTTGGACAACACTTTGACGAGGTAATTAATCACCTTAATTGTGTTTTGGCCATAAATAGTGTTAAGGCATTCAAAAATTAAGGTACATTATAATTTGTAAACTTCTATCAGGCATTTGAACATATAATTTATCAAAAAAACAAAGTCACTAGCCCATTTTGTGCTTTTGAAACATTGCTAACTTATATCTCTAGTGTCTCCTTAGGTCTTCTAGTCTTATGCCTACCTCTAATCCATAAAAGCTTTCCCATTTCAAGCAGGAAAGACCCTAAATTTAGAATCATCCAATATCTGCTGAAGCATCAAATTGTGAACTTGTTATGGAAGGAGGGGTAAGATACAATATCAAAATTTCAGAAAAATGTTATTGATGTCCCAAAAACCAAAAGGTACTATAGTTGTCCTTAAAACCAACATTGAAGAGTTTCATGATGTATTCAGTTTAAGCATCAAGCAAAATCACTAAGATGTCCACATACTGTGATGTGATGAAACTATTGCATTCCTTCCAAATAGTCCACTTAAGGCAAGATGAAAATGCCTTCCAAATCTTAATACAATTAGCTTGACTAAACTTCTCAAACAGCCCATGAACTTAGGCATCACCTGCTGTACTTCGAATAAAGAGAACACTAGGGGCCACAACTCTCAAGCCATTGGACAAGGCGAAAGTAGATAACTAACTGTTTCCTCAGAATTCTTAGACATACGACATGAGTCTACTATAACACTATTATGCTTGATAAGATTATCTTCTGTCAAATAAAATTCCCAAGCAGTTGACTTCTGCAATCCCTAAAATTAAGAGGTTAGTCATTTGACAATTTAAGGAGGCGAAAAGTGGTGGTGGTGGATTTTTGTTGCATGTGCAAGAGGAACGGGGAAACCATCAATCACTTACTCTTGCACTACCCAGTAGCCCAAGAGTTGTGGAATATGGTGTGTTAACTTTTTGGGGTTCATTGGGTCATGCCACGTAGTGTAGTGGAACTCATAGCATGTTGGCCAGGCAAGCTTAATAGAATCAAAACTAAGGTGCTTTGGAGTTGTAGCTCTAAAGTTTGGGGTAGAATGGGAGGATGGACCTCCAAGCTAGATAGAGGGGTTCATGGGTGCGATTTGTGGAGAAGTATACGTAAGGGTTGGGAGGAATTTAGCAAAAATATTCGGTTTGAGGTAGGGGCGGAAGATAGAGTTAAGCTTTGGACAGATCAATGGTGTGGGGATTCTCCACTTCATTTGATTTATCCGAATGTGTATGGGATTGCCTCCAATAAAGAGGCATCGATGGCCTCTTCTCTTGATCGGTTGGGGATAGAGGAACGGAGAAACTGGGGTGTTCGGTTTATTTGTAGACCAAATGATTGGGAAATGGGTGGAGTGGAGGAATTTCTCCGTACATTGGCTTCAAATTTACCTCCCAATGAGAATGGTGATCGTTTGTGATGGAAGTTGACATAGAATGGGGATTTTGATGTCTGATCGTTCTATAATAAGTTACGAAGTCCCTTACCCATAATTTTTTCTTGGAAAGGAGTCTGGAAGGTTAAGGCTCTTTGGCGTGTCTCCTTCTTTGTGTAGACTGCTGTATGGGATAAAATCCTTACAGGTGACAATTTGAGGGGTAGAGGGATGGATTTTGTTAACTAGTGCATTATGTGCTGTTGTAATGGGGAGACGGTGGATCATTTGCTACTTCATTTTGGTAAGGCTTATCGGTTGTGGAGTTTGGTCTTTAGATTGTTTGGGATTTCTTGGGTCTTGCCAAGATCAGTTGCGGATACGCTCTTTGGCTGGCGGAATTGGCTTGGAAAGCATTTGTCTAGCATTTGGAATTTAGCTCCGTTGTGCTTAATGTGGTGTCTTTGGAGGGAGCGAAATAGGAGGATGTTTGAGGACATGGACAGTTCGGATGACCAGTTATTGGCTTCTTTTAGTGGCTCTTTGTTTGACTGGTCTAGGGCTTGGGGACTCACCTCTAGTGATTCTCTCCCCATGTTCCTTAGCTCTCTCCTTTGTAATTAATTTCTTTTCCTTCTCTTTTCCTCTCTTGTGTTTCTTATCTCTATGTATTTTTCTCTTTGCCTTATGTTTTTCTGCATAAGGTAGTGTTTTTGAATATACTTCTTTATTACTTATAAAAAAAGAGAGAGAGAATGCTTCCTCATTGTCTTATGTGGGTCATTTAGAGGGAAAGGAATACACTCACCTTTGAAGGGAATGAAAGATCAATTCATGAGTTGAAACTTCTCTTCCTTCAAACTTTGTTTGAAAGGGCAAATACTTCGGGTGTTTTTACTTTCAACTCTTTGCCTGATATGCTTCATTTTTGTACTTTCTTTGTTGCCTTTAGCACACTGCCCGTGTTTTTTTTTCCTCTGAATTTCCTTACTTTTTATTTCAATGAATTTTTTTTTAATAAGTTATTTCAATGAAGTTTTACTGGTCAAATGAAGAGGTTAGCCTTGTTTGAGTTCAAATTTTATTCTTTCATCTATATCTTTCCCTTTGATGTACTAGAACCTAAAAAATCTTTGGCCCTCCTACCTCGTGTTGTCTTTCTATCCTATTTATTGGTAAACAGAAATTTATTATCTAAAAAATCATTCCTTTGATCTTAATCTTTTGGATTTATCAAAGAAACAACATAAATTCCTAATTTTTTGATAACATGGAATATGAACCAATTGGGCAATATAAATTCTTAATTTCTTAATTCTTATTATGTGTTATAATATTATTTGGGTAATTAACTTCAATTTTATAACATGGAAAAATGAAGAATATGAACCAATTGCTTGAGTGAATTGACATATATATGATTATTTCCACTAATATAATAGTAAAATTATCTTTTATATCCTTGATTGGTGTATAATTAAATTTGCTTGTATCTTTTCTTGTACATTGTTTCAATTGTTGCCAAGAGAACTGAATTTGAGCTGGAATGTCATATTCCAAAATTTTTTCTTATTTAAATCTGATAAAAATAATCATAAAAAATCATTTTACGTAAGTAATCAGTGCATCACTTATAAATAATTAATACATGAAAATAAATGCATTTACCGTATTAATATTCTATTTAATTACATAGCCAAAATATAGAATATAGAATACTACAGTTTTGGTTCATACATATATTACATGTCACTAAAAAGATTTAGGAAGTGTAAATTTTTAAGTTTAATATAATTAAAAATATGAACATATATCTTCAGTAAATTCCCACGAACACTTCATTTGGGGTGTTGAACTCGTGTCGTAACGGTGTCTTATCTACCGTGTCATGTTATAATTTTTCAAAAATTGCTTGTGTTACTATATCATACCCATACCTGTGTCCGCGCATCCTAGGTAAATTCACAAATATTTAATTATTTCAACTAATTCAAGCATACAATTATCTTTTATATCTTTGATTTCAGGTGTTATTCATTTTGCTTTTGCCTTTTGATGTTTTTGTTGCTAGGGCAACATGACAAATAATGTTACATTCCAAATTAATTGTGTTTTTTTTTAATAATACATATATAATAAAAATAAACATATAAATTCTCTTTTTATAAATAATTAGTTCACCATCTATAAATAATTAATAGATGAAAAATCAATGCATTTACCCTATCAATACATGGAAATTAATTAATGCATTGACATAATGCAAAGTTTATATGGCTATATTTCCTGCTTATATATATATATATATGCTGATTTTTAAACCTTGTGTCATTCAGTCATAGACTCATATCATCATAAGCACCCCTCAATTTATTTACCTTGCTTTTAACATGTCAGGTAGAAATGTCAGAAATTCGGTCCATTATTTCTGCAACCACTAAAAGAAGCCTTGTGCTTATAGATGAAATTTGCCGTGGAACAGAAACAGCAAAAGGGACTTGTATTGCTGGTAGCATTATTGAAACTCTTGATAAAATTGGTTGTTTGGGTGTTGTATCCACTCATTTGCATGGAATATTTACGTTGCCACTCAATACCAAGAACACTGTTTACAAAGCAATGGGAACAGTATCTGTTGATGGCAAAACAAAACCAACACTGAAGTTGATAGACGGGATATGTAGAGAAAGCCTAGCATTTGAAACAGCTAAAAAGGAGGGGATTTCTGAATCAATAATCCAAAGAGCTGAAAGCCTGTATCTATCAGCTTATGCAAAAGAAGTCGTTTCAGCAAAAAATGACTCAGAACTAGTGGACGTTTGTTCTAATATGAGTATTAATGGTTCTGATGAATCTCACTTTCAGTTGAGAAGAATTAGAGAAGGAGTTGCCCATAATTGGACAGGGTCAACAAACCGAACAGAATTTCTACAGAAGGAAGTTGAGAGTGCTGTCACAGTAATATGTCAGAAGAAGCTGATTGAGCTCTACAAGAAGAAAAACATATCAGAACTTGCTGAGGTACACTGTGTCCTAATTGGTGCTAGGGAACGGCCACCTCCATCAACAATAGGTGCTTCAAGTGTCTATGTGATGCTTAGACCTGACAAGAAATTATATGTTGGAGAGGTACCTCTCTTTTGACATTCTTTTCTCCTTTTTTTTTCCTGTTAATTATGAGTTCATACTCAGAAAGTTGTCCTGAAAGTTTTTTTCAAGAATGATTAAATACATCACGCCATGACATCATGATGAGGGTTTGTTTTCGTTACTGGCTGAAAAGTGCCATACAGAAAGTTTTATTGGTAGTTCTGCTATTTCAGCAAGATAACCCAAGCAATGTTAGCTCAAAATATGGTGCAATGTATTTGTCTTCACTCTCTGGCGCAGTCAATTTATTGATTTCATTTTATAATCTGATATGCTTTTTTTTTTTTTTTTCCTGTACATATTTAACTATCAGCTATAATGCTAAATTGACTTTTTCAAAAACTTTTGCTCTAGACCGATGATCTCGAGGGCCGAGTCACTGCCCATCGTTCAAAGGAAGGGCTGCAGAATGTGTCTTTTCTTTATTTTGTAGTCCCTGGAAAGAGCCTGGCTTGTCAACTGGAAACTCTTCTCATCAACCAGCTTCCTAATCAAGGGTTCCGACTAGCCAATGTTGCCGATGGTAAGCACAGAAATTTTGGCACATCCGTCTCCATAGAAAGTGTGCCCGTTTGTTCATGATGCTACAGCCCATGATCCCATGTGCAACCCTTAGCTAGCCAGTCAAGAAAGAGATAGTCGACCTTGATTTGTTATCGTATGTAATTAAAGGTAAAAAAACAAGTGGATTTGTCTTTCCAATTTTATCAGATATCCCTAAAGCGACAAGCAAGAGGGTGTGAAATTGATCTGGCAGTGGCAGCAACAATTTTGTCTCTGTTGCTTCATAGAAAGTGTGCCCGTTTGTTCATGATGCTACAGCCCATGATCCCATGTGCAACCCTTAGCTAGCCAGTCAAGAAAGAGATAGTCGACCTTGATTTGTTATCGTATGTAATTAAAGGTAAAAAAACAAGTGGATTTGTCTTTCCAATTTTATCAGATATCCCTAAAGCGACAAGCAAGAGGGTGTGAAATTGATCTGGCAGTGGCAGCAACAATTTTGTCTCTGTTGCTCCACTTGAAGCGTAATGTCTTCATGCTTCACCCCCAGTAAGTTGGGTGAGATTTTGTAATTTGACATGTAATCTCGCTGTAAGTAACGCCTACGTGTACATAAAGCTTTTGTTTATTTCATTTTGTCCATTCTTTCCTTTGTTCACTTCTTTTTGGACTTTGTATTGACCAATTTTACCAAGTTTTGAACTTGGTTGAGTGCCAAGTCTAATATGGCTTGGAAGGAGAGCATATTGAGGTAGTATAACAATGACTAGGCTCGTTGTAGCCGGTGACCAACTGCTGGCGACATGCACAGTTCTACCAAACTCCTATTATTGTTAGTAAATGGACAATGAATCTCACACGAGGTTTCAATGATGGGCAAATAATGAGAAATTATCATGTTCTTTGGGCTGATTAAGCAATGTTTTGCAGCAAACTTATTCATGGGTTTAATGATTCGCAAAATGTAGTCCTCAAAAAATTAACTCATCATTCTTGGGTTGTTGCCTTTGACGAGGGTGGCAATTGAGTGGGTTGGGTAGGTTTTGGGTCGGGTATATAATTACTCATTTACTCATTTATTATCCAATTATAAAAATTTTAAATATTCATTTCTCACGCAACCCATCTAATTGCTAAACCCTCTCATTTAACCAATTGTTAGATTTTACAAACACTTAAAACTTATAAAATTACCCTTTCAAAAAAAACAAAAAAAAACAAAAAAAAAACAAATGAAATTACTAAGAAAAGAAGCAGGAATCGTTCTTTTAAACCTTCCTACATTTTCCTAGCAACTAAACAGAGAGTTTTCATATGCTTCAAATTGCACAATAAAACAATCATAATAACAATAATTGCAATACAAATTTTTGTTTTAATACCCTGAAATTCATAAATTTTCTGCAAATGATTCACCGAATTTCACAAAGTTCACTAAATCATGCTTGAAAGTTCATATATTTCACTTTCCCTTATATTTTCTCTGCCACCAGACACAAAGTTGATACACACCTCACTTCAAATAGCAAATTTCAAAAGTAAAGCAAAAGAAACAAGTACAAGAATAAGAGAGAAAGTGAGTAGAATCGGTATTGTCTCCATTAAAAAGGAGATCGAGGACTGGAAAGTCAATTTGGCAAGTCAAGGAAAATCAAGTCGATTCAAGTTCATCTCTAATGCTCTCAGGAGGTTTTGTTTCTCTTCCATGAGCTCCAATGAGTTCATCTCTAGTGCTGTCATAAGATCTTTGAGAATCTAAGAAGGAAAAGTGTGCGAGAGAGAAGGTTAGAGGCTTAGGACTCGTTTGGTAGCTAAGAAAATGAGAAGAAAATCAAAGATAAAATTTTTCTCTATAGAGTTTAGAAGCAAGAGATAGTGCGGCCGAAGTTGAATTGGTTTTGGTTTTAGTTTTTAAAATGTTTTTTAGGTTTTAGATTTTAGATGGGTAATGGGTTGATGAATTTGGGTAAAAATTACCACCCTTACTTCTAACAGCGTGGTTCTGAGATTCACTTATCTTTGTGACTAACATCTATAAATTAAAGTTATGAAATATACTTGATACCATTAGAATACTAATACAACCAACCTATGTGATTTTGTTTGTTAAAATATACCTTTTTCTTTTATCTATTAGTTTTAATGAATTTTTGTATCTTTGTTTGAGTATTATAAAACTTTTATGAATTTATGCTGACTAATAAGATGACATAATTAAAAAATTAAGATAGTGGTATAAAGGGTTACCAAATAGCCCATTGTACATGGCCCACCAAGCTAATGGGCAGCTCGGTCTGTTATTATTGAGGCCCATGGGTAGCCCACTAGCCTAGGGGTCAGGCCGTGGGCTAGTGTTTATGCCCATGGGTGCCTGTTGGCCCAACTTGTTACCTAACACAATAACTTATAATTCATAACAAAAATATATAAGAGAAGTATGAAGAATTAATCTTGAATCATTATAGAGAAATTTTTTAAAAGAACTCCCTCAATCACTATGATACTTAAAGTGATTGTGTTAAACATAGTTTACTAAATATATATTTTCTAGTAGTCTAACAACTTTGAATTAACCATTTTAATTTTTTTTATATTAAAGATAAAAATAAAAAACCATTTAAAGCCTTAATAAAATAATTAAATAAATTTGATTGTTAAAAAAATTTATTTAAGTATTCAATTCTTTGATTCTTTCATTTAAAAAAAATATAGATTATTCACTTATAAAAAAATTGTTCTAAAAAAAAATTGTGGGTACCATAGGAGTGCTTCACACGTCCTAGGCCTGCTAGGCGTGCTTGGCATTCACCTAGGCGTGCTTGGCAACCACCTAGGCCGTCCTTGGATGGCCTTACATTCACCTCGACATGCTTTGCATTCACCTCGGCATGCTTGGCATTCACCTCGGACGGTGTCCTAGGAGTCCCACATCGAAGGAAAACCCCCCCACTTGCTGCCTTATAAGCTTTAAAATGAAAGAAGTAGTGTACCATTAGTTTAGTTATTCGAACCAAACTAGTGGTACTCTAATGCCATTGGTTCATGCCTTATAAAGTGATAGGAGGAAGGAAACCCTTCCAATGTAGGACAAAGAGCAAAAATTGCCTAAGGAGTACTCATAAGTTTCCTTAGAGCAAAAAACTCCCCCACAATAATAAAATAAAATGCAAACACAAGCCCATGGGTAGCTTATTAGGCCTAATTCGCTAAAGACAAAATGGGCATTGCTTATGGACAAGGTTATGGGCTGGAGTTTTCTCTTTCGGTATAGCCCGACTCGGCCCATTAACTAGTTAATAGCCCACTATGCCCAGCTCATTGTGCCCATTAGCCATATAAAAATGGGTTAGATTGACTCAACTTGGCCTATTGGTGACTTCTTAAAATAGTTCATTGATATCAAAATATTTTATTTCTATAGTCGTACCTAAAATGGTCCAAAATTTTGTTATAAACCCCTAAATTATTAACTAAAACTAGAAAAAAAATGATAAAAGAAAGAAATACAATATACAACAATAATAATTTTTGAGTTACAATAATTTTTTTGCTTCAAAAAAAAAGTTACAATAATTTTTTCAAAATATTTCACAAGTCACAATTATTGAGTTAGCAAGTTTTTTTAATAGTAGATAATAGGTTCAAATGAGAATTGTGGGGCCAGAAAATCAAGTAGCCCCGGCCCACTCCAAACTAGGCCCAAGGGCCCACGCCGAGGATGAGTGAGGGGTCCGAGGATAGAAATGCGAGAGCTGACTCCCGAGGAACCTATCAGAGGAGTGCCCTCCCTCGGGCGTCCGAGACCTCGGGAGAACACAAGGACCACCCAATCAAAGGAGATTCCTTTGCTGTCCGAGGAGGAAAGGGCCCAGTGCCACGCGTTGGCAACAGAAGTATGGAGAAGGGGCAAGCCCTGGGCGAACTGTCACCTCGGCATTGAATGCGCTCACCTAACCCTCCTGGCCGCATTAATGGAGATGTAACCCCTTGACAGGGCAACATCGATCAGGGTGAGCCACTTGAGCACGGATATGACCTCTGATGGGACGGACGGTCAGAAGAGAGGCCAATAGATGATCAACAGGAGGATGAAGAGAGGGATATATAAGAAATGTGAGCAAAGTGTTAAAGGGGGAGGGGTTTTGGGGAAGGAAAGCCTCCTCGGTTATGGGTCGAGGAGCATTCCCAAGTTGTAAATTAGACTTAGTGCATTTCAATGAAAAAATGGGTTTGTGCTCTGCTGTAAGCCTGCCAGCGCCTAAACCTTTGATCCACTCTCTACAAATGTATTATTGGGGAACTTGGGCCACAAAAACCGTCCCTACAAGAATATATATATATATATATATATATATAAATGAGCTAAAATGCAAATTGTGGCCTACAAATTTAATTGAAATTCATTCTAGTCTTTTAATTTTACTTTCCTTCAATAGAATTTTTTAAGTTTTAAATTCATTCAATTTAATTTCCATTAAAAATATTTTTCTAACATGAAAAACATAATAAAACCGGAGGAGCGCACGGCGGTGTCACATAATGGTAAATCATATAGAAGTAGGACCAAGGGAGAATGCAAAAACGGTGCGTTGCATTTACAACGTTGAAGAGTACAGACGGTGCGTTTCAGTCTCTCTCTCTCTCTCTCCCTTTCTCTCTCCTTCCTCTTTTTTCTTCTTTCTCCACCATCATTTTCATTTCTGAACCAGGAAAATCTCCATTTTTATATTTTCCCGCATTTTCTCGGCAACCAAACAAAAAAGGAATTAGACTTGTTGCTAGATCTGGATGGACAAGGTGGTGGAGGCTGTAGAAACGGCGAAGAAGGAATGGGACGAAGCGTATAGTCGGGCCAAAGAGCATATAAAGGCGATCGAAGGTTACGGTAAATCTAAGGAGGAACAGAATTCGAATTCGCTTCCGAGATTGAACGGGCTTGCACAGGACGCCTTGGCTTTGCTCTCCTCACTCCAATTCAGGCTCGATCTTCTCGCGCCACAGTTGCCTACCGATGATCAAGTCCAATCCGCTACAGCTCTGCTTGATTCCTGGAAAAACGAATCCCACAAGTACTCAATCCTCTCCCTCTTTCTCTATGAAATTTGAGATTTTACTCTATGTTTGGTTGCTGAGAAAATATTACGTGCAAAAGAAGTGGAGTTTCTGTTACAGATTTTAACGTTATGCTTGCTGCAGAATATTTGGATGTTTGCTTAATTTTAGGATCAATTGCATTTGTATTTGCATTTTAGTAGGATAAGGGAATTTGTTTATCAAGTGTTTGGGGGGTAACGGCTAGTGGAGCTAGTGTTTGAGTTTTATTAGGATAGATTGTTCCTAAAATGCAGAGCCTATCTTGTATAAAAGGAGCAGTGGTTTATTTGAATAAAAATCATCAGATAAGAATTATTTATGCAGAGTAATCTGTAGAGGTCAAGGATTCCTCGATCAATCCTAATTTCTTTTTAGTCTTTATCCAATACCCATTAATTATCAAAATAGGTAAAGGTCAAGTCTTGTGCGTACCAGAAAATGTAGGAAAGTGAACTGGGAAAGGGATAGAGAGAAAGAAAAGCGATTGCATTGATTAGAGGATTATGTTGGAAATGAAATATAGTGAGTTCAACTATAATTAGTATAATTCTCTGTTCTTTTACCATTTCTCAGCAACCAAATACAATGCCCTGTGCTTTATTAGTTTTCTTAGAATTGCTGAAAACGATGAGAGAGAAAAAAAAATGTTAAATGGTAATGCTTGTGTTTTGTTGTGATTGTTGCTAGTTTGCGACAGAGTTTGAGAAATGCCAATTTACAAGCAAAGGCTAACATGAGGAAAGCTGCTCAGGAAGAGGTAATCAACTCCATGTTTAGATATACTCTCCCCTCAAAATTGAATGAGGAAATATATTTCTAATACCCCACCTCTGAAGTAACCCATTTTGTGAAAAGCTTGCAAGTTTTTATTTTATTTTATTTTACACAATGGGTCTTGAGTGCACGACCTCACCGGTCTCCCTAGAACTTATGAGGGGAGGAGGTTCTAGTTGAGTTAGAGCACATTGGCGACCTCTGAAATGAGGTTTGGTTTAACATAGTTGTGTTAATTGCAGAGAGAGCTATTGCTGGGTGGTGGAGGAGAGTCCACAATTCGCAGACGCAACTTACAGTATGTATGATGCTCTATATATTTGTTCCCAAATTTAATACTGGGATTGTAATTTTGGGCATACTTTATGAACTTCAACAAAGTTCGTCATATTTTTAATGTGGATTAGTTAATGTAGTGTATGATCTACAATTGTCTGTCAGGACAAAGGCTGGAATGACATCTGCTGCTGAAAGCATCACTGATAGCCTTCGGCGTACTCGCCAATTGTAGGAGAGTCCACAATTCGCAGACGCAACTTACAGTATGTATGATGCTCTATATATTTGTTCCCAAATTTAATACTGGGATTGTAATTTTGGGCATACTTTATGAACTTCAACAAAGTTCGTCATATTTTTAATGTGGATTAGTTAATGTAGTGTATGATCTACAATTGTCTGTCAGGACAAAGGCTGGAATGACATCTGCTGCTGAAAGCATCACTGATAGCCTTCGGCGTACTCGCCAATTGATGGTTCAGGTTAGTAGCTATAGTTCTTCTTGTCGTGTTTTGTAATAGACTAATAGGTGTTTTTGTGGGATGTGCAATTAATTTACTCACTGGATCTTTATGTGCTTATAGGAGGTGGAAAGAAGTGCAAGCACACTCATGACTGTTGGTACGTCCTTTTAATTCCAATATCTTATATAAATTTAACATTGTTTGATCATAATGATACTGGATTAGATCTGATCTTTTATCCGGGTTGTTTCTTGTATTTTAGGTAATCAGTTTGGGTACTCTTTCTGATTTGATATAAACACGGTTAAAAAAAATGATATTATATAGTTAAGGAATCAAAGAATTATGGTATGATTTTGATATGACTGCATGATTTAGCAATGATGTTGAATCTACTTTAACCCAACGATCAACTAAGGAAAAAAGAATAGAATCTTCCAATATATGGGATTCATTTGAGCTGCAATAGAAATGTTAATTCATTTTCTATTATGGTTGCATCACAAAGGAAAGATGCTGGGTTTTTCTTTTGGTATGTGGTTGATTCTCCCTTTTCATTACTCAGTCATATTTCAAGATGAATTACCTAGATTTCTGAAAGAAATTGTTCTTTGGAGCTCTTCTCTTTTATTTCTTTTATCAGCTATATAATATGTAACCACTGCCCATTATAGCTGTAAGAAGATTTATGCAGTTTTATTTTTTATTCTTAATCATTTTCCATTCCCTTGTGAAATTTTATTATGGCCATCTTCTTGCAGTTCATCCTTTGTGGGGATGCTAAAATTTTGGTCATCCCAAAAACTCAAATTTAAGTTTGTTAGAAGTAAGTGCTTGGCTCATTTTTATCTTGAGTATTATGATTTGTTTTTGGGAAGCCTACACAACTAGTTGGAAGTTATAGCTCTAACAAGTAAAGCTCAATATTTTCGTTTTTCTTTCTTTTGCTTGCTGAAATAACAATATATACGTTATGTTTGTTATCAAATTACACACATGGACTTAGGGACAGGAAATTTGGTCTGATGGAATAGAATTGTGGTGCAATTATGCAAAAAAAAAAACATGGGGTTAGTCCCTTAAATTCATGTACCTGGATAATAATGACTTGGATTTTGGTTTTTAGTTTGGATCTAGTGATGAGGTTATAGTTTCTTCAAAATAGTCATGTGGTTAGGCCTATGGCTGTAACCCCAGTTATCCACCTCCAATTTCATAGATTCACCTAGTGATCTATCTTGAGACATTGGGAGCCTATGCAAAGATTATAGAACGATCCTCCTAAAGTGACCTCCTGGGCATGAGGATAAATTGCTTAGCCCATTAAGGGTGAAAAGCCCCTATATTACCCGGTAACTAGTTCTGGTGGGTGGGGTCAGTTGCTTATGGGAGCTTGATTAGCAGCGAGGATAATTGTGCAGTATGCTCTATGACATACAACTAATGTAAGTGAAGTTCTTCTATGTCATCTAGAAAAGAAAGATCCTCCTGAAGTGAATAATGACCAAGAGACAGATTTGTCATCATATAGGCTTCACCATGAGGACGATGCAATTTGGTTTAATATTTTTGTTGTGTAGTTTTGTGTGATTTGTTTGTTCAATGTTTCCCCTATGATTTATCTTGTGATGCTGTTTTCTTTCTTCTTTTTGGTTAGATGCTCACAAGATGCATATTTATAAGAAATATTTAGCCAAGGTTTTATGTGATTGTGTTGCTTCCCAGTATATGAACGTAGACCATACTTTGTCAAAAACAAGAAAGAAAAGAACATAAACCGTTTACAAGAACTTAGGACATGACTTTGTTCTGTGGTTTTTTGGTTGGATTTGTAGAGGAATCAACCGGAGTATTAAAGAAGGCTGAAAGTGAATACAAAGGGCATCGCTCGTTGTTGATGCGAATGTTGCAGCAAAAGGTTACTGCTGCCATAAAAGCTGGTATGGTGGGACAAGCCAAGATTGGAGGTGGGGCTGTCGCAAATGGCATAAATGACAATGCAGTTCATAGGGTGGATGTTCCTTTAGATAGACCTATGCGTGATGAACTTTAAAGTTATTTTCTTTTTGTCATGATCAAAAGCAGTTAGCAGTGTCCTATAAAATGGCTCTCATGCTTTCTTGTGCCCTTATCTTACATGGCTCTAAGGCCATATCTAATGCAATGTGCCATAATCCCCTGTTAATAGTTTTTCTTTTTAGACCCCCCCCTCCCCCCCAAAACAAATACTAAATGTCACAAAGTAAATTGCTTCATTTCTCAATGGCCGAAAAGATTAAGAGGCTTGTAACTCAATTGGCACATTCTTGTAATTCCGATGAGAATGTCTAGGTCTAAATCCTCCCTCCTCTATTGGTGTAACTATCAAATTATTTATTTAAAAAAAAATGCCCAAAAGTTATTTAAGAAGAGAAAGGAAAAGTAAAGTTGGCTTCAATCTTATTTTTGTGTGGTCAGTTATCAAGAGACTGCCTTGTGCAAATATATACAATCTTCTTGCATTGGATGTAGAGAAAAATCATGCATATGGTTCACTTCATAGCTAAAGGAAAGCAATGAGAGAAATCCATTTCAGTGAATCTAACAATCAACTGATTCCTTGAACTCAAAGCAGTCAAGCTTTTCTATTAAACATCAACTGAATAGAGCCAATTGACTGCCATACAGAGAACTTGAAGAAGTGGGAGTGACTCTTGGATAGATTTGAGTGCTTACGCCAGGAGCCAGAAATTCCTGTGGGTTTTTGTATTGAGAAGAAAGCCTGCATTTTGGCCCTTTTTCTGCACTGCAACACAGGTGCACTTGCTATTCTCGATCAGGTACTCTGCCGTGTCTACCACTTTTGTTCCTCTAAGGGGCCGCTTATTTCTGTTGGTACACACAGAGATGCAATAAATGATTAGGAAATAATTTGTGTTCACGGTCTAAAATTTTATAGAACTTGTTAAGAAAAAAAATATAAACAAGAATTAATTTGTGTAAGTTAAGAACTATAAATTGTTTCTTGAAACCAAAATTAGCTTTCCGAGGACTAGGGAACAACTTTTCTGTTTGCTAGGTTGGAAACCTTGTTTGGTTTCAAAATGCAATTAGTTTAGAGGCACGCAACAAAATTCATAACAAATTTCACAACTGTCTAAGGTAACTAGTTGATAATGGTAGATAATAAAGTAGTTTCAGTGGTGGGTTCATATAAGAATTAATAATAACTTGTTAAAACAATTGTTGTGAAAATTGTTGTGTCTCTAGCATTACTCTTCAAAATAGTTTTGTGAAATTTACCTGCAATGGGTGCTCGTGCTTTTTCTATCATAAAATTCGAATGAATAGATAGTAGGAAATGGAGTTAGTTTAAGAGGTGTACGGTGGAAGTAACCAATTTTTCTATCATACCATTTTTGTTTTATATTATTATGTATAACTGTTGAAGCATGTCTTTCAATGAGAGAGGAAAGTACTGGTTATCCTAAAATTCATTAGCAAGTAACATGCATTCTTTAATCATTAATGGTTTATAATAATCTTTGCTTTATATATAGTAGGAAAATTGTGCCTAGCCTTTTTTTTTAAAGATAATGATACTCTCACATTTACATTTTAACATCTACTTTCATATTTTAAATGTGGATATTTCCTTTTCTTCATATCAAATGTGTACACCAACACATTAATTGTGGTTTTTAATTGTAAAATGAGTGTAAGATGATATTTTACATGACATTTATCCAATTACAAAAAGAAAAAGAAAGTTAATCCATGTAGAAAACTAGTTTCGTTTCTTGTTATTCAAATTCTGAACCATGTAATATTATTAGAACATCTTTTTTTTCTTTCTTTTTGATAGGAAATATTAGAATAACTAGAATTTCTATCCACCATACATATTGTAACGTGAAATTAAAACTAAAAGATATGTTACTCTAAAAACTCACCCTAATATTGCTGTTGAAAGACTCCGGCGCTGCCCTATAACTATGACATCGATCCCAAGTTGGTGGCTTTGGAAAAGAATAGTATTTGCCTTGTCCTTGCCTTCCATTTCCACCCTCTCTACACGGACTCTAACTTTTGGATGAGCCACCTTACATGCACTCTTCATTTCTTCAAGAAAATCCACATCCACAGGCACAGCTCCACATGATCCACCTCCTTCCGAGGATCCCATGTTTGAGGATGAAGAAGATGATGAGGATGATGAGCCTACACTAGGCCTTTTAAGAAACGTAGAGAATGTGTATTTCCATGATGGGTTTTGATTCTCAACGTGAAGAAGAATCAATTCATCTTGCTCAAACAATACATGTGAAAGAGCATATTGCAATGCAACTACAGACTCACTACCACCTTGCATGGGGGCCGTGCATGGCCCTCCTCCAGTACTGTTGATATTATTGATCATCGACCGAATTATTAACAAACACTACACAAAGGCTTTGGAAGGAGCTAGGAAGTGTGTAATAATATAATAAGCGGTAAGTCATGATTTTCTATATGTGTTTATCAAGATGGACAACTATTAACAAATTTTTAATTAGCTGACATCATGTGAATAACGATCTGGTTCTGCTTTGTTTCCATGCTAAATTTGGATGTGTTTGTTTTCGAAAGTCGAAACTTCAACCTCGAGACCCGGTCAAGCTCTAACACAAAAAACCAATTTTACTACCAAAAAAAAAAAAAGACTGTAAACATTACATTACAGTTACAATGAAAGTGACTTTTTTTTTTTTTTTTTGGGTTGATAATTTCAAAACATAATAAATAAATGTGTAAATGAGTTCTTCAATAAAATAAAATAAAATGTCAAGCCTACTACTAATTAATTTTACACTACAAAACATCTACAAACTTATATGATAATAAATGTGATTGGTGATAACTTAAAACTTAGAGAAATGCTATATATACAACATTTTCATAATAAATCTTAAGTGGTAGATTATTATTAGTTGTTATGAGTTAACAAATAAATAACTTTAATTGTAAATTCAAATTAAAACCAATAACAACTTACCACTTATAATTTATTATGAAAGTATTATGGAATAAGTAGCACTTCTTTAAAACTTTCATAGTAAAATTTGTAATCCCCTAATACTACTTAACAATAAAAGGTATTTTCTTTTTCATATCTAATCTATGATCTCTTCCTTAATTTCAAACCAATATAATCTCATACACCATGTAAACTAAAGAGTTTTCAATTAAAATAAAGCATTGGATTAAGTTTCTCTAGAGTTCTTAAGGTAATTCTAATTTTTTTTTCTTTTATTTATTTATATATAATTATGAAGGTAACCCCATCCCATAGAGTTTCTATAATTTTTAATCTTAGTAATCAATTTGAAAATAAGCATACTGATTTTACCACGTGGTCAATATTTAAATAAACATTGACTATCATAATTGTGGCATCTATTTAAGGGAAAATGTTGGTGTACACACTACACACAAGCTATTTCACACCGTTTGTGTGTAATAAATTCTAGTCTTTACTTCAATAGTTATCTTCCATTTACTAGCTGTGCTATGTGCTTTGGAAAAAACATCCGAGAAGCATGCTGACAGCCTGATCAGACATGCTTCGTCAAACGAGTTTCTTTGAACAAAATATTTTAGATTTTAGTATTTAAATAAACATTGACTATCATAATTGTGGCATCTATTTAAGGGAAAATGTTGGTGTACACACTACACACAAGCTATTTCACACCGTTTGTGTGTAATAAATTCTAGTCTTTACTTCAATAGTTATCTTCCATTTACTATAGCTGTGCTATGTGCTTTGGAAAAAACATCGGAGAAGCATGCTGACAGCCTGATCAGACATGCTTCTTCAAACGAGTTTCTTTGAACAAAATATTTTAAATTTTAGGACTTTGGAGTTTTAAGCTTTAAGAGCACCTAAATGCACTTTTAACAACACTGGTATGAAACACACAAATCTCTTGGGTCCATTTGGTAATATTGTTCTAGTAATGTTATTTAAGTTATATGAAAATACATGTGAATGAAAAAAAAATACATGTTGTGTTATTTAAATAATGAAAACTATTATTCAAACAACGTTACCAAACAAGCCCTAAATACTCTAAATATATTTACTCTCAAATGCATGTCATCTCCAAACTAAGCCCCTCCAAAACCCGATTCAAATTAACTAATATAAATTATGTCCTTATCATAAATATATAAGTCATGTTAAAGGCAATTACTAATAGGGAAATCCTAACAAATGCTCTTAGGATATTTGTTAATAATCCATTTAAAGAAAGTTTTATGGGAAAAAAAAAACAATTAATATTCTGATAGCTTTTTTAATTTCTCATAAAAGTGATGTCAAAATTTTCTTAAAATATATTGTTAACCAATACCCTAAGGGCACTCATTACCATATTAGAAAAGTTTTTTCACCACTTTTATGAGAAATATAAAAAGTTGTTAATAACATTTATTATTTTATCATTCTTCCAATAAAATGTTTCTAAAAATTGCTTCTAAAGAAAGGCTCACATTGGCTAACATTTCCCTAAATATATTAGTTACAACCTTTTTTTTAAGGGGGTATATTAGTTACAATTTAAAAGTGTATTGACAATTCCTACCATTTTCTAGAACTTCAAATGTTCCATGTAACTTTTTCCGCAAAAAATATTTTCCTTACATTGTATGCAATATATAATAAGACAGATATTACATCTACAACAATTTTACAAAATTTTTACAACAAATCACAGGTGATTAGTTATTATTGGTTCAAATTTGAAACTAGCACGAAGATTACTTTTTTGCCCCAATAATAACAACCAATAACAACCTGTCACTTAAGATTTGTTGTAAAAATATTGTAAACATATTATTTCTCGTATAATAATTATACAATGATACATGCTAAATATAAAATATATATATACATATTAATATGCAGCAAGCATCATATTCTCTGGATTGCCATATCAATTAATATCTCCTGCATTTTTTCAGCATCAGGAAAGGTAAATCTGACTCAAAAGCAATCCAAGAAATTAAATTGCTGGTCAATTGTGCGACATCCATGCCCGACCAAAATATGCCCAAATGAGTCCCTTCTAGAAATGCCCATCTATTTGATTACTTCACATGAATCCCGATACAATCGCTCAATAACATTAACATCGTACCGACTACCTACAGATTACGCACCTAACCGGTCCCTGTCAAAATTTCTCTAATTTGATCATGATATTCCAACCTAAAGTGGCCCAATATTTCAAATTATATCATATCATATACTATATAATAAAAGTTGGGCTTATAAGTTGTGGTCATACCAAGTGACTTCACCAAATTGTAAATTTTTTTTTAAAATTTTTTTAAAAATAGATATAATTTTTTTTGGGTCTTATCTTCTTCTCCTATAATTTCTAAGTTGATAAAAATCTTAATTAGATTACAATATAAATTCTAATACTTTTATTATTAATTTATTTTTTACTTTTTTTTCCTCTTCACAGTCATACATGGTTACTTTTTTTCTTTTTCTTTTTTGTTTGGATTAAAAAAAAAAAAGTGCATAGTTAGGAAGAGTTAGACATGTGTATGAGTTGGAGAGTTATATCTATTTGAGTATTGGGATAAACCAACATTGTGATTTTTCTTCTTCACACACGGTTACTTTTTTTTTCTTTTCCTTTTTAAGTGAATAGAAGGAGTTATGTACGCATTGGAATATACATACACATCCAAGTCTACCTGGTAACCCCATAAAGTCATTTATTTATTTATTAAAAAAAACATAAATTCATTATCTGATTTTTTGTATTTATGATAACTCAAGGCTTTTTTCTATAGAGACAGACCAATTAGAGAGAAACATCCACGGCTAGGACCCTCTAAAATTATCAAGTTTGGATTATGGGTGCCATTTACATGAATTGAAAAATATTATAATTATTATATTATTTTTTGAGATTATCTATTAGATGAAGACTTTTGAGTCCTAATTGAGTTAGGATTTCTAATATATATATATATATATATAGAGAGAGAGAGAGAGAGAGAGAGAGAGAGAGAGAGAGAGAGAGAGAGAGAGAGAGAGAGAGAGAGAGAGAGAGAGAGAGAGAGAGAGAGAGAGAGAGAGAGAGTTTTTTTAGTGTATTCTTATATATTTCTACCACAACTGCTTCTTCTTATTTTTACGGCTTTATATATATATATATATATATATATAAATAGAAACACTACTTATTATTCTAATCAATTCTCTCCCAGATTACCAATAATTCTCTTTCTTTCATAATTTCTGTGTTGACTATAAATCTAACTCTCTTTTTGTTTTGCATTGTTTTTTCTTATTACTTAGGCAATTTAGTGTTTGTGAAATCCATAGTAGAATGCTTTATCAAACCTACCATCCACACTATTACAAGTATGTATCTCTCTTCTTCGTTTTGGGTGTGTATGTTTTTTTTTTAAGGTTTTGCTTATGAGTCATAAAGGCAATTTTAAATCAATGAAATCCATTTTATAAACCTCTATAAGTTTTTACACTTTATCTATTTATTATATAAGAATTATCAAATTTTGTATTCTCTCCTACAAGGGTTTCATCTTTTTATTTCAGCGAGTTTGTATTTGTGTTATGTTTATATGTGCTTATTATTTTTTTTTTTTTTTTGTTCAAAGAGTTAAAATCTCCTTTATAAGTTCAAAGTTTTTTATTTAATTTTTTCAAGATAAGTAATTTAATTTTATTATTGAAATAAATTGTTTAATTTACATATATTTTTCTATTAAGCTGTTGATCTTTTGCTTTCTATACTTTGTGTTGTCTTACTCTTATTATGAGCTAGAGGCCTAGAACTTGTATTTTATGAATTTGGAAGGAAAAATTTTTAAACTCTTTTAAGAAAGGTAGATTCATATGTTAGCTTGCTTTCTAAATCATGAGCTATTATCTTTTGATAAATAATTCTCATATATATAGATAGACATATACACACATGTTGTGGTGGTTACCTAATGATGTACAATATGTTTTATTCAAACACACTACATATATTATCTATTAGGATAATTAATTTAGATTTTCAAGTTTCTCACTACTTAATTAGTAGAGTATTTCATAAATAAACCCCCCTCTTTTTACATTCAATTCTAATTAAAATAATTTTTCATTTTTTATAATCTATATTTAACATCAAAAAATATATACATATATATTTAATTTATATATGATTTTTTTATCAAGGCATTTAATTTACATGTGTTTTTTTTATATTAAGTCGTGCATCGCTCAAGCATAATACTAGTATTTAAATATAATTGCATGTAACCCGCATGTAATGAATATATAATGCCTAAAGATCTTACTAAGAGCATTGTATTTCAATTAGTTTTTCTATAAATACATTTACGGTTCAATCCATCATTTCTTAACTATCGAATTATTTAAAATTATAATAACGCATATATTATATAATAATAAAAAATAATGTTCATGAGCACTTTTGATCGCTAAAATTAAAAGTTAAAAAATTTACTTTTAATCTCAAGTCAAAACTTTCAACATTTTTATTATTTTACCATCTCAACTTTTTTCTCTCACAATATTATGGTGTGATAATTAGGATACGTGCGCAAACGACCATGCCCACTTCTTACCTAATGTGATGTGAGATAATATTTTGAGTTTTTAATATCATTAAATTATTTAAATATTAATAATTGCTATAAAAATTGAAAGACAAAATGTTTGACGAAACGTTTTACAATTTTGAATGATTGATATTATCTAGTTTATGTTAAAATTAATAATAACGATTAACCTGAGGTACATAGCACTCTTTTTTCTTGTCTGGTATAATAATAATGAAACATTAAGAAATAGAGAAATCAAATACAGAGGAACGTTCGTTCTCTCATCCTTGAGCTCTCAGAAATCAGAACAGAAGAAGAGATGGAGCCATGGAGGAGAGATGAAGACACACACCCACGTGAACCATGGAGCTCGGTCTTTTGTAATTTGATAATGTAGATTTTTTTTTTCTTTTATATTGCAGAATGTTTCTATATTCAATTGTTGAATTATTGAATTGAGAATGTCTTGCCCACTCAATGATGGTCTATTCTCTGTCTCTTCTTTCTTCTTTCTTTTTATTTAGGACATGGTAAGTGGAAATGACAATAAAGTCTAGTTGAAAACGCCAAAATATGCTATTTGAGTTTATCACCCAACAGCGTTAGATAACTTGCAAGAGAGAGAGAGAGTTGTAAGAAGAAGAGGGAGTACTTTAATGAGTTCTAGTATCTGTGGTGATATTGATGCACAACCACACCATGTCGTTCTCTTCCCCTTTATGTCCAAAGGTCACATCATACCAATCCTCCACCTTACACGCTTACTCCTCCATCGCCACCTAGCTGTGACCATCTTCACCACCCAAGCCAATCATGCCATCATCACTGAGTCCCTTAATGACACTTCAGCCTCCATTCTTGACCTCCCCTTCTCTCACAACGTGCCTGATATCCCTGCTGGAATCGAGAGCACTGAAAAACTGCCTTCAATATCCCTATCCCATTCATTTGCTAACGCTACAAAGGTCATGCAATCTGACTTCGAACGAGCGCTCCATACTCTTCCACATGTCAGCTTCATGGTATCTGATGGATTTCTTTGGTGGACTCTAGAGTCTGCCTCCAAGTTCAACATCCCACGATTGGTGCTCTATGGTATGAGCTATTACTCTAGGTCAATGTCCAGAGCTGTGGCTACTGATAGGCTTCTCTTTGGAGCCGAGTTAGACGACGAGTTAATAACAGTCACTCCTTTTCCATGGATTAGAGTTACTAGAAATGACTTTGAGCCCCCATTTACTGAACCGGAGCCAAAGGGTCTGAAATTTGAGGTCACCATGAAAGCAGTCAGAGCAACAAAGAATAGCTATGGTATTATATTCAATAGCTTCAATGAGCTTGAACCTTTGTTTGTTGATTTTTGGAATCGTAAATATATACCCAAGGCTTGGTCTGTGGGACCTTTATGCCTAGCTGAACCACCAAAGGTTAGAAATGAAGCCCACGATAATTATAAGCCCATATGGGTTCAGTGGCTCGACAAGAAGCTTGAGCAGGGAAACTCAGTTCTGTATATAGCCTTCGGGTCTCAGACAGAGATTTCACCTGCACAACTCAAAGAAATAGCAATTGGGTTGGAGGAATCCAAAGTGAATTTCTTGTGGGTGATAAGAAAAAGTGAGTCAGAGATTTCAGATGAGTTTGAAGAGAGAGTGAAAGATAGAGGAATTTTAGTGAGAGAATGGGTTGACCAAAGGGAGATTTTGATGCATGAGAGTGTGCAAGGGTTTTTAAGTCACTGTGGATGGAATTCTGTGTTGGAGAGCATATGTGCTGGGGTTCCAATCCTTGCATGGCCTATGGTGGCAGAGCAACCTTTGAATGCAAGAATGGTTGTGGAAGAGATAAAGGTGGGACTGAGGGTTGAGACATGTAATGGGTCAGTGAGAGGGTTTGTGAAGTGGGAGGGGTTAGAGAAAATGGTGAAGGAGTTGATGGAAGAAGAGAAAGGTAAGGAGGTGAGGAAGAAGAGCAAAGAGGTGGCACAGATGGCCAAGAAAACTATGGAGGAGGCTGGATCGTCCAAGTGCACATTGGACTTGCTCATTGATGAGATATGTGGCAAGAAGACATGATCATCAGGTGTATATATATAATGTAACTGGGTTTTGAAATGTGGCAAGAAGACATGATCATCAGGTGCATATATAATATCATAGCTTATTTCATTGTATCTAATTAAGCACTGAATAATTTGCGACTTCTCCACTTAATTTGTGTAGTGTTATATTAAATAACTTTAGTAGAACACCAAGAGCCAATATCTAAATATAAGCTACTTATCTATTTGATGCAATCCAGGGGTTTTTTGGTCTCCTATTGTACACATACACACTCAACAAACATACACGGCCATATAGACTGAAATTGTGTATTTAAAACTTAATTTCAAAAGGGAGTGTGCATGTATAATAGGGATTGTATAATAAGATTTACCAAACAACTATTATTACAATTTTTTTTTTCACACAATAGACTCACTTTCCTTGCGTACTTTAGGTCTTTGCCTCTAATATTGGAGCCGACCCCAATTAAATTATGCTAAATTCTTAAAATAATTTTTTAGATCTTTCTTATACAACTTTTCATCCCTATAATTTAGGCAAGCTTATGTAGAATGTTACAACAAGTGCCTTAATAACTTATTATGTCTAACTCGAAAGTTGTCTTCTAATCATACAAAACAATGGTAGATTTTACAGAGGGTTAACATGTCTAAGGTAGACTGCATTACCATTTACCAACACTGAGGGTTGTTTGAGTTTTCTGAGCTAAAAATAGGAGATGAATATTATTTTTAGGATAAAAAAAGACCACACCCAGTACACAATGCTTTTCACTTGTTGATAGATCCCATTGTTTATTAATTACAGTTTTTTTTTTTTTTTTTTTGAGTTGATTATATTATATAGACCCTATTGTTGACTAATCACAGAGAAAAGATCCTAGATTTGGGCTAAAATAAGGACTTGAGTTGATATATAAGCCCTATGTTGACTAAATACACAGAAAAGATCCTAATTTGGGCTCAATAAAGAATGAGTTAACGATCAAGTGCAATACTTAAAATATTACACACCATACGCAATTCCCTTAATGGTTGAGATTGAGAGTTAAAAAAAAAAAAAAAAAAAAAAAAAAAAAAAAAAAAAAAACAACTTTCAATCTCAAGGAAAAAAAAAAAAAAGTTAAAAAAAATGTGAAGTAAAAATTGTTTGTTAGAGGAATGAGGGTAATTGCAGCCCATACAATGCCTGGGTATTGCAAAGCATCCAAATCCCAGCTATACATGGTAAGGATAAACAGCATATTAACATCCCCGTCATTAAACAACCCACAGTGTCGTGATCCGTTCAAGCTATTCTTATAATTAGTGTCCATTGCATCATGATAAAGTCATTATAAAGGACTAAAATATCTAACATGCAAATATGGCATTAACTGAAAAAAGGTTCTCTTTTCTTTTCTTTCACTAATTAATGTTATCATATTATTATGTATCCTTTTTTTCTTGAATCAAATTTTAAACAACTGAATCTTAGTTCCAATTTTTTTTTAAGGGACTAATGATAATCTGAAATGTATGGGACGAACAAGCCAAGGAAAATCTCAGTGACCAACAAGCAAACTAAAAACCTGGCAAGATTATCAATAAGCATCAATTAATATTTACGAGGCCACAGCCAACCAAATATATTCAAAATGAAACTGAAAGAAACAAGGTATTTGGAAAGATTGGAATGGGCAGAGTAACAATAACATACTAACCCTTTCCACCAAATTATAATCATCAAGAGAAAGAAATGGAAGTCTAGAGTATCGTGCTTGACTTCCTACAAGATTTATATGTAAATACTAAAACAAAATGAGCTTACAACTCACTATTAATCTATCCCACTTTGGAAAGCCGCTCAAGTGACAGAAGAATATATAAGTGACGAGCAAGTAACACCACCAGCCTCTTCCACACAATTCTATTCCATGTTTCTTGCAGAACAGGTATAACTGCAATTCACTGTGAAGTATTATGATTTCAGAAGTAAACTGCAAGCTGCTGTGAAGTATTATGAGTTCAGAAGTAGAGATCAAACATGTCAGTCAGAGTTACAATATTCTTCTACCATCAGTAGGCAGGAATATATAATTCATCAGAAAAGCTCATGGAGTGACATCATCAGCAAACTTACGTCACTGGAACAACACCGATTTGCCTCCAGTAAGCGCATCATCTAGCTATACTCAAGGATAGACCGGTTTCTATGATGGAACCTGGCAAGAGTTATGGCATGAATAAGAAGGTTGCTTGTGTTTTTCATTTTCTTGTAATAAACAGGAAATATATGGAGATACCCACCAACAAAATCATCAGCTTTGGGCATTTAATTTCTCCAAAAGGATCTTGTTTAGAAGCCCTGGATTTGCTTTACCCTTTGACAGTTTCATTACCTGCACATCCCAAAACATACAGAATCATCTTGGTAGACAGGAAAATTATTAACAAATTAACCAGGATGAAGAAATTGATTACAAGTTTCATATTAAAACCCACAGCTTTTATACCTGGCCAGCAAAATAACCTTGTAGCTTAGTTTTGCCCCCACGATATTGCTCCAGCTGCTTTGGGTTCTCTGAAAGCACTTTATCTACTATCTTCTCAATCTCCATAGGATCTACTATCTGTTATATTCAAAACCATGAGACTTCTTTACCCAATTTCTTCTAAGCCAAATGTTACTATAATCATCATTAGCATACAAATAATTGTAACTGTTTGATTGACAGTGTAAACTATCTCTCTCATAGGATATCACTTAATGAAATTACTCCCAATTTAGGGAATAACTTGGTCACGCCTTTTCATTATCATATTAGACTCTCATATATCATGCTGATTGCCAAACAAGCCATGGCTTGGACAGCAGTATGCTTGACACCAGTTGATGGATCCCATGCAAAAGTGTTGCTTTTTCCTTTTCTTTTTCTTTTTTTTGGAAAAAAAAGAGGGGTGGAGTGCTGTAATTAATATTGAATTACAATAAAAGTAATTATCAAATTAGGCTACTGAACAACCTCAGTTAGACCCATGAATAGGCTCAAGTTTTGGCTCATATCAGTTAAGATCAAAATAAGCACACTGGAAGTTCAAATATACCCTAAGCTTAAATAACCATTTAGCTTCTCTTGGTTCATACCATATCTCCAAGAAATTAACATGCTTATACATTTTCGTCCCTATTTAAATCTTTGTCACTATATTAACAAAAAAAGGGTTTGGAAGATTTTGTATATTCTGCAGATGCAGATTCAGCATCTGAAACAATGTACTATCCAGGGCAATCTAGGTAAATGGGTGTTTGGATGGAAGGAGAGGAGAGGGAGAGTAGAAGGTAGGGGATGGGAGGGTTTAGTGAACCTTGTTTGGATTTTTTAAAGGGAGAGGGAAATGGTTTGAGGGTGGGGGAATAAAAAATGAGAGGTTTGGGGGAATTTGGAGGGGAGGTGTTCCACTTATATTAAAAAAATTTAAATTATCAATTTTGCCCTTATGATGTCAATTTATATCTATTTCTTTAAAATTAGAAAACGAGGTTCATAATTGTCAATTTGTACAATCATCCCCCCTCACCTCTTAATTTTTAAAATATCCAAACAAAGGGAAGGGGTAACCATTCCCCACCTTTTCCTTCCCTCTCCTCTCCCTCCCCCCTTGACTAGTTCCCTCAACTCTACTCTCCTCTTGCTCAAAAAAAAATTCCTAACACACTGTATATTAGTTAACCACTCAGTTGTTTAATCTCACACATATCATGCTGAAGCAAAATTTAAGAATTGGCTCTTATTTTAATGGAACAGGACAATGTAATCCTATATTTGAAGCTAGTATAAATGTCAATACAATGTTTCTTGTGATCTCTTCAATGACTAACCTAAAATTAGCATACAATAGACAAATTCTACTTCAAAAAGTTTTTTGTCATTAAAATCCTTAGGTATAACTTTCACTAAAACCAGTTTTTCTTGCTTCCTGCTCACTCACTCTCACATCAATCCAAGACCATGTACCTTTGACATTGAGCAACCAATCATAGGTCTTTCAAATTTAAACATCTCATTTGAGCATTTCAAGGCAAAGGTATGGGAAATAAAATTTGTAGAGTCAAAAAAACAAACAATAGAGAGCTTCATATTTCATATATTTTACCATTTGAAAGAATCATATCTATACTAGATCCTAAATAAAATAACTTACCTGAACCAAATCCTTTTCTTTTATTAGTCCCTTGACAGTTCCACCTTTGGCAAGTAGTTCAAACAGTATCTGCAAATTATAAATTATAAGTTGAGAATTTTAGAAATACACAATATGGTAAAACATGTCCACAGAAGAGTAGAAATACAGAAAAACTATCATAAGGTCTTGCTTCCTTTTCCGTTCACTTGGACAATTTAACACAGCACCATGCGCGACAAAGGACATTTGCAAAATCTAGGCCTGCACAAATGCCAATGCCCCAGATGCCAATTGAACTCTCTCATTGCTAAACTATCATAGGGTCCCAATGTGTATAATACTTTTAAAATTATCCTCCATATGGTGCAGCTACAATATATTAATGTTATGTTTGGAAGTTTGGAGAGAGAAGAGAGTAGAGGGAAGGAGAGTAGTGGGGAGGAGAGTAGAGGAGAGTTATTATCCTCCACCTTTTTTGGATGTTTTTAAAATTAAGTAAAAGAGAGGGGAATAATTAGCCTTTTCATAATTTGTAATTTTGTTAATATGGTAAGGGTAAATTTGGTAATTCATTTGGTCAAGCATTTCTATACTCTACTCTCCCTCCAAATCTCTCCAATTTTAGGGAATTAAAAATGAGGGGTTAGAAGTAATTAGAACCCCTCCAAATTTCTCCCCCTCCTCAATTAAAAAACAGCAAAACAAAGTAATTTAACTTATTCTCCCTCCCTCTACTTTACCCTCCTCTACTCCCCCTCCATCCAAATAAGCTATAAAACTCATCAACTAGGAACTCTAGCTCAAATGGAACCTCCTCACCTTGTAAAAGTAAGATAGAGGAAGAGATCATGGTTCAAAACCCATCAAGTGTGTGTGTATGGGTTACCAATAAAATATATATTTAAAAAAAAAAAAAAAAAAAAAAAAAATAAAACCTTGCAACCTTAGGGAGCCTTGCACTTTATTAAACCCTTATGCCACATGCTATTACAAGATTAATATAAGCTAGTTTTATTTGATATATTACCTGCTTATAAGTTACGGAGGCTCTTACATTCCAATAACATTATAAAGAATTAAAGAGAGAGAGAGAGAGAGAGAGAGAGAGAGGGGGGGGAGGGGGGGAGTGGAAAAAGATAAAAGAAGAAAATCTTTTATACAATGAGATTGTTGAAAAAGTAAGCATATAAATCTTTCAGTCTGACAAATTACGAAAAATAAAAAGTAAATTTACAAACAAGTGAACCAATGACATATAGAGGCACTAGGGAATACAATGATCAACTAGGACATCAGAGTTCAAATGAAATTTGAAAATGTTGCATGTGGTAAGCATTATTACCAGAGGCAAACTCTTACCTCTTTCCCAATTTTCCCACTGATGGTCCCACCTTTTATTGAAGCTATCAACTCAGCTAGCTCCTGGGGGATTAACTTTATCTCATTTATGGTCAACTTTTCATTTTTCATGTAAGCAGCAATGTCACCCATTATCCAATTGGCAGCCAGCTTCACATCAGCTCCCTTTGCAATAGTTGCATCAAAAAATTCTGCAACCTAAGACATTTGTTCAGCAAAAGAGCCATATCTCAGATCATTCTAGCATGATATATATCAAAAACAATACTATAAAGCAACAGATACAAGGTTATTAAGGATTATAAGAAATTTCTTTCAGGCTTGTCTTGAAGTAAGACTAAGGAATATGCCTGCAGAATTAGAGGCTTAAATGACCTTGGCCACCACTCAACCAACACTCAAGACGCACGTGGAAAATGCCTGAAGCTTGTGATATATGACTGAAATACATGTCTTAGCAAATATTGGGGTTTTGTATTCCAGGATTAAGAGCTAACACACACCCCTCTCTCCCTCTCTCTATCCATGTTTATTTACATTCATTTTGAATAAAATATGTGTAGATTGTAAGGACCTTGGGCACAATTCTAAATTGGGGATTACTGTATCATATGACTAACCCAAATTTTAGCTTTTCTTACTATTCTTTTAATTCTAAGTTTGAATATGAATTCAGTGTCAACTTTTTACTCTTCTTTTTTATTTTTATTTTTTATTTTGATAAGTAATAAGAGATTGTATTAAAACATAGAAAATTCTTCTTTTTTAATTTGATTGGCCTTTTCCTTCAAACTCCTGAATATGAAAAGCAAAATCTTTTAAATGCCAACTGAGCAATCCCCAGCCAGCAAAAACATTTGAAGTAATAAGGAGGGCTCACATTAACGTCATTTGCAAGGAAAAGAACATCCTGCATGCTCAGGCCCATCTTCTCATACCTCCGACGCTTCACTTCTGGAAGTTCTGGCAATGAATCACGAGAACTACTGACATATTCTTTAGTAAGGATAACTCCCGGAAGGTCTGGTTCTGGGAAATATCGATAATCAGCAAGCCCTTCCTTCTTCCTCATTGTAACTGTTTTCTAAACATTATAACAAAGGTTAATGGAGCATAAAGTAGACACAAAATAACTAAGTGAACCATATATCTGGTACTTGTTTCCATAACATGACTAGAATAAAAGATGTAACAATAACCTGAGCGCCTTCTTCCCAGAGACGAGTTTCCTGTGTAATTTGATCACCCTGGCCTTGGCTGTGAAGAAGCACCTGCCTTGAAATTTCAAAATCAATGGCCCGGCTAACCGATGAAAAAGAGTTCAAATTTTTTATCTCAACCTGCCAATACAAGAGGGAATTAGATAATGAACTTCCAATAACTTTTAACATCAAATCCATTGGAGCTTTGACTCAAATGACACTTCCTCCTCCTATAAGAGTGGGTAGAGGGTAAGGTCATGGGTTCAAAACCCATTGAGTGTGTGTATAACTTACCAACTAAAAGAAATATAAAACACCAATTAGAAAAAGAATTAGTGCCTTTTGTTGTTATTGTTATACATCCATGAATATATTTATCTTCTTAAGTAGCGTCATTACCCCCAAAATTAAAATGAAATACAAAGATTAATCATGGTAGTACATAGAAAAATTATATGCTAGAAAAGTTCTTCTGGTTACCAGTAACTACATGTATTTAAAAGGATCATGATAAGGAGGTCGAAGCAATACAGGAACCTCCAAGTATAATTCTTCGCCTTTTTTTTTTATATACATTTTTGTGATTTTATGAAAGGGTAGATTATACACAATGGATTTTTCTTATTTTTAAGCACATCTTATCATAAAACCCTAAGTCAATAATTGCCAAAGGCCTTGTAACTTAATGGCATTAGCCTGTCTCTTTTATGAGTACTAGGATCTGAATCCCCCCTCCCCAATTATTGTAACAATTAAATTAGGGATGTAAATTTCTATCTTTTTTTTTTTTTTTTTTTTTTTTTCTCTTGTTTTGTTTTGTAGATATAAATCATTCAACCATACAAGATTTAACTCGTGACCTATTATGGAGAAAAGAAGATGTCATTTGGTCCAAGGGCCATTGGGCTCCAGCTCAGATGGCACTTTCTCCTCCTATAATAATGGGTGGAGGGTGAGGTTGTGGTTTCAAAACCACTAGGTGTATGTGAAATCTTATCGATGGTAAAAAAAAAATACCATGCCAAAAAAAAAAAAAAAAAAAGTCATTGTATTCTCTCATTATCTTATGGCATCAAGTACTTGTATGTTAGCATGGTAAGTTTGGTCATAACAGGTGAAAAAGATTTGGCATGTTCCCTTGTGTGCAATGAGTATGGAGAGAAGAATAGGAATTTTGATGGTGCTAAGTGTCCTTGGCATGCAATTAAAGTCCTCTTTTTTGAGAACTTTGGACTTTGGAGAACCGGATGACTGTTTTAGGCAATGCACAACCCACATCTTTATTTGATTTTCTAGATCTTCTGAACTGGAGTTTGCAATTATTTAGGAGTAGCACTAATACATCCCCTTTGTATTTGAGTTTTACTTCTCTATGAAATAAATTTATATATTACATTATATTTATAAATTAAGAAAAAGGCCTCCTTCACACATCAGAACACTTTACTGTTTACTTTCTGAACTGTTTCAGTTTTTCTAGTTGCTAAGAAAACAAAAACAGTAAGAAGCGAGAAGTCAACTACCTTTGTCCCAAACTGTGCTTGCCCAATTGGTCGAATTGAGACATTCACATCACAACGAAGTGAACCTTCTTGCATATTGCCATTACTCACTCCCAAATACCGAACTAACCTCTGCAATTCAGCTGCATATTCTGCAGCCTCAATACCAGTTCTCATATCTGGTTCAGAAACAATCTCAAGTAAAGGCACCCCTGCTCTATTTAAATCAACCTGCAATAAAATCAACCATATCAACAAGCCTACACTATACATGATAATTGCCATTTTCAGCAGTCATCAAAATCTATGGAAAGAGATATGTCACAAACAAATTTTCATTTTGAATGCATATGAACTCATACTACTAGATAAGAAGGCAATAAATTATAGAATTAGCATGCGTATAGAGTCAACTTAACCCACAAATCATATGACTGACACTAGAACCTGATTTAACGTGAAAGCGACAATATATATTCTTGAAAGCAAAGAAGAATACAGCTCAATACAGTAAAAAGTGGCACATTATTTAGGCAAAGGGGTAGCAGTAATTTCCTGTGAATAACTTTCATTTTCTGAATGAAGCAGCTTGCCTGCATCTTCCTCCATGTGAACCCTTGTAATGCCAAACCTCCTATGTCCCCCGCCAAATTCCACAGGAAGATCCAAATCAATGTAACCACCACTTGCAATTGGAACTTCAAACTGAGATATTTGGTAGCCTTTTGGAAGGTCCGGGTAAAAGTACTGTTTCCTATCAAACTTTGAGTTTAGAGACAACTTGCTATTCAGTGCAAGACCCACTTTCACCGCTAATTCAATGACCTTTGAGTTCAAAACTGGCAAAGCACCAGGCAAACCCATGCAAATGGGGCAGACACTGGTGTTTGGTGGAGACCCATAATTGTAAGGACAACCACAGAAGGCTTTGGTAAGGGTGTTGAGCTGGACATGGGTTTCTATACCAATGACTGCTTCATAATCTTTTGAGAATTTATCACTTGTTTTGGTCTGGGTACGAGGTGGATTTTTTATTTGGGTCTTTTGCTTTTCTTGAGTGGCAGTTTGGGCTTCTGTGCTTTTCATAGTGCAATAAAAAACGCCATTCTTTCTTCTAAACAATGCAGTTGGGTACAGCAACAAAGGGTGGTTTTGAATGCTTCTAAAAATGGTAGAAGCCATCATGGCACTAATTCAATCAATCTATCAAACACTACAAGGGCTGTGTCTGCATAGCATTAAAAAAACAAAGGCATTGGTAAGCTATAAAGATATTCAAAAGGAAATAACTTAAAAATTAAGAACCAAAATCAGTTAGAAGGACTCCAACTGTTGAATATCTAGATAATATTTGAAGCTCATGCTCAGAACTTGAAAATCAGTTGAAGTCACACAAATAACAAATTTTGGGATATGCAAGGAATCAGGCTTTTGCAAAAATGGTAGTGAAGTTTCCTCAAAATACATAAAAATAATCGATTTTGAAGGATACCCAGAAAGGATTTTAATGTAAAACACTGGAAAATTAGTCAAGAAGATGCCAAAAAAGAGTTGCAATGTCACAGTAGAATTACATTACACACAAAGTGTTTAGTGCAGAGTTCAAAAAATTTAGAAGGAATGAAAAGATATGTGAAGAAGAAAGGATGGAAAGAACAGGATAATGATCGATGGAAACCATTTCTGACCTGCTCTAGCCTCTAGCAGCAAAGATAGACCCGAATTGCTTCACAACCTACCATACCAACAGTCATCCATTTCAAAGACAATGAAATCCGTTTCAGTAGCGTAACGATCGTATGTAGCTCAAACTAAATCATAACATATGACATTTCTCATCAAGTGGGCGTGCCGGAGTGGTTATCGGGCATGACTAGAAATCATGTGGGCTTTGCCCGCGCAGGTTCGAATCCTGCCGCCCACGTTTTACTGTTTTTGAGTCAAAATCATTTTGCAGTAACATGCATGCATCTTCCTCTGTGCCCAGAGGTTTTTATATTGAAATCATTTGGCAGTTTATAAAAGCTTCGTTTGAGACTATTAACAAGTTTGTTTACCTGTACGCTTCTTCATATTTTCTGTACCTAAATTGGGTATATTACTGAATGTCATTTTGTTTCAATGACTAAACAGTATGCATCCATCATGTGTCTGCTTAAATAAAGCAATTTTTTCCACAAAGAAGAGGAGAAACAATCATGAATTCCATTCAAATAATTTTATGTAAAAATTTAACCCTCCAAATTGGAGGGCTCCTACCTATCTATCTTATTCGAGGTTATCTTGCAAATGCTCTCCCTCTCTCTCTCTCTCTCAAAAATTTCATTTCTAATCCTATGCATTCTGCCATCCTAAATATCTCCTCAGTTTGTGGGTGGGACATGTCACCGGATGAGAATTTATACAAACACAAGGAACCCCTCGCAACACTAGTATCCACCCAACTAAACCCTATTTCCTTCTTCACCCCTCTTTCTCTCATTCCTTTTCTAATTTTGGCTACCTTTTCCCAGTGCCCCTTCTCAGCATACAAGTTTGACATCAGCACATATGAACCTGATTCCGTGGGCTCCATCTCCATCAAAGCATCAGCTGTCCTCTCACCCATCTCCATATTACCATGTATTTTACAAGCCCCAAGCAAGCTTTGCAGCACTGACAATCCTGGCAGTCCTGGAATCTGACTCACCAAGTCCTCTGCCTCCTCCAATCGTCCTGCCCGACCCAACATATCCACCATACAAGAATAATGCTCCGGGGATGGTTCAATTTGATATTCTTTGACCATAGAGTCAAAGAGCTGACGGCCCACATCAACCATCCCCTTTCTCCCGCATACGGTTAGTACAGAAAGGAAAGTGATTGAGTCAGGTCTTACCCCTTCCCTCTCCATCTCCTTGAAGAATTTTATCACTGAATCGTAGTCTCCATGTCTAGCATAGGCAGAGATTATTGCAGTCCAAGCAAATTGAGTTCTTTCAGGCATCTCACAGAAGACTTTTTGAGACTCACAAATGTTCCCACGCTTTGCATACATGTCAAGGAGAGCACCTGACACAATTGGGTCTGTGTCAAGTCTAAGTTTTATTAAATAAGAGTGGCATCGCTGGCCTTGTTTTAAAGAAATATCCTCAGCAGCACCAATTGCACTCAAGACACTACCAAATGTGTATTCGTTTGGCTTGGACTCCATGATTGCTGAAAGGAACGTGCACAGAGCTTCTTGAGACAACCCATTCTGAGCATATCCAGAAATTAAAGCATTCCATGATATGATTTCTCTGTAGTTAAGCTCCTCAAAAATCTTCAGTGAGTCTTGTATGGCCTCAAACTTAGCATACATGGTAATTAGGCTATTGCAAACATTTGGTTCGGACAAAAAGCTAGTCTTTATGCAAAACCCATGAATCATTTGGCCTTCTTTGACCAATGTCTGGATTGATATAGCATGGATTAATCCAATAAATGTGACATCATTTGGATATACTCCATCCAATCTCATCTCATTAAAGAGCGACACTGCATCCTCTTCATTCACAGAAATTATCGTAGTCCAAGAGACAACATTGCGATCATTCATGATCTGAAAGACTAATTTTGCATCTTCAACGACCTCACACTTTGAATACAAAGACATCAAAACATTACAAACTGAAACATGTCTCCCATACCCTGTTTTCATAATTAAACCATGCATCTGTTTCCCAAAATCTAAGTTTCTTTCTTGACCACAAGCCGAAACTGCACTAGTAAATGAGACATGGTCAAGCTTCATCCCTTCTCCCACCATTTCAATGAATGTAAAAATTGCTTCTAATCCGTGATCTCCCCCCTGAGTGTAGCCTGATAGTATTGCATTCCACGAAACCAAATCTCTATTTGGCATTTCATCAAACACTCTTTGAGCTTCCACTAACTGTCTGCATCTTGAATACATCGATATAAGTGCATTCCCAACAAAAACTTCACAATCAAATCCAAATTTCATTGCAAGGGAATGCAACTGCAACCCAAAAAGAAAACCCTCATCATCTGAACAAAATGCAAGAATTGTAGTATAAGACACTGGATCAAAAACAACCCCATTCAAATTCATCCGAAGAGCAAAACTCAATGCGTCCTCACTCTTTTGAAACCCCGAAAGCACAGTATTCCAAGAAACAATATCGGGATCAATCAGATTCTCGAAGATACATAAAGCCTTTGCAAACTGTCCAGATTTACAATACATATTCATCAAGGAATTCGAAACCGTAATGTACGAAACAAGCCCAGAAGAAACAGCAAAACCGTGAATTTGGCACCCGGGTTTTGGGTCTCCATGACAAGCCTTGAGCGCGAGCGCCACAGTGACGTGATCAACATTGTCGACAAAACCCAATTGAAGATGCTTCTTGAAGATGTCAAGAGCTTGAAATGGAAGGTTTTTGCGCAAACAATTGAGCATGGAACGGTTGGTTGAGGCAGCGTTTGGTTGAGGAATTTGATCGAACATGTGGTGTCCATGTTTGAGTGAGTGAAAGTTTTTGAGGCTATTTGTCCGTGGCTTGGCGTGAAGGACTTTGAAATTAAGTTGGCGGGTAATCATGAGAAAGCTCTTTGGACAAATACGATAAAACTCTTTGTATTTTGTTTACTACAATTATCAGTCCACACGTGTGAAGTGAAAGAACCCATGCACACGTGTAGTGAATATGGGCCAATTCTGTGTTCTACTCAATTTATAGTGATTTTCAAGTCAAACCCTCTCAAGAGCTCCCCAAACTATTGGGCTGAATTGTACACTGCGCTAGTAATTCAATTTTCGGGTAAAATTTAGATATAGTACTTTAGGTCCTCATTTTAAAATTAAAACATTTGTCTACTTACTTAATAGTGAAATTGTCATTTTCTTCTCTGTTTATTTCTTTTCCTTATTTTATTTCTGTCTTTTTGACTTTTGAACTCTCGCCAAAAACTCTTTGCTCCAATCGTTCTCCCTCTCCCTCTCTGTTCTTCTCTTTCTCTCTTTCTTTCCTTCTCTCTCGCTCAGATTAAATGAAATAGATGTAGCTCTCTGCTGAATTCTCTATCTCGCTCTGTTTTCGTAGATTGCAGTTGGCTGGCACTAAGAAAATTCATTGGTATGTATTGACTGAATCTCATTATAGGTTTTCAATTCCAGTTTTTGGGTTTGTGTTATTTTGAGATTTGGCAGAGTTTTTCTTTGTTGATTATGATCTAGGTATCAATTTTTGTTATTGGGTCTATGTTATTATTACTAATATCAATCCAACGACTTCCAAAATATGCAAATCAAGATATTTGTATTTGATTCTCTAAGATTAGTATATGATTGCTGTTCTAACAATATTTTGCCTTTCCAATTTCTAATTTTTTATTTGAATTATCAATCAAACACCAAAGACAAACATCAGACATTAAAAAAATAAATTAGAATTCAGCTTCATCAAGGTGAACTCAGCTATTGGAAAACTCTTCCAAACCTCAAAATAACACAAACCCAGCAACTAGAATTGAAACCCCAAATTAAAATAATCCAGAGCAATACTAAGATAGACCCATTAACCAAAATTGAAACCTTCATCAGAAATAGCCAAAGGAAAACTCTTCCAAATCTCAAAATAACACAAACTTAGCAACTATAATTGAAAACCCAAATCAAAATTCACTAAAGCAATACTAAGACAGACCCATTAACCAAAATTGAAACCTTCATCAGAAATAGGCAAAGGAAAACTCTTCCAAATCTCAAAATAACACAAACTCAGCAGCTAGAATTGAAAACCCAAATCAAAACAAACCAAAGCAATAATAACATAGACCCAATAACAAAAATTGATACCCTGATCATAATCAACAAAGAAAAACTCTACCAAACCTCAAAATAACACAAACCCAGTAACTAGAATTGAAACCTATAATGAGATTTAGCCAATACATATTACATACCAACAAAATTTTTTAGTGCCAGCCAACCAATTTGTAAAAACAGAGCGAAATAGAGAATTCAGAAAGCTGGATTCATCTATTTCATCCAATTTAAGCGAGAGAGAAGGAAAGAGAGAGAGAGAAAGAGAAGAAAAGAGAGCGTCGTAGAGAAATCTAGAAGCTGGTGAGTTTTGGGGTTTTCTCATGGGAAGTCTTAGTCTGAAACAGGGGAAAAATAAAAGAAGGAAAAGAAATAAACGGAGAAGAAAATGACAGTTTCACTGTTAAGTAAGTAGACAAGTGTTTTAATTTTAAAAATGGTATCTAAGGTACTGTATCTAAGTTTTGCTACACACACATGCACACACCTAAATAAATAAGATTTTATATTTCCTCCCTCTTAAATGGTTTTTTAAATCTCAAATAAAGCAAAATATGAGTATGTCTCATAAGAATGGTTGATGGCTTAGAACTCTCATTTTTTTATGATGAAGCACCCATAAAGCTTGAAAGAGATTAAACTCTATTTAAGAGAGACATAAAAAAAACTTTTTAATCAACCTTTGTAATATTTCAACTCTTTACTTTCATGTCATTTAAATTTCAGCCCTTTACTTTTAATGTCATTTAAATTTCTGCACTTTACTTTCCTTGAATTTTTTTTTTCTGCACTTTATTATTGTTGTCTCTTTACCTTTTTCATCATTAATATTGCCATAAAATAAATATGCTTGGGTAAAACAAGTCCTTTACACACTATACTAAGGAAATGCTTTTCAAAATCTTTAAAAAAATAAAATAAAATCAAGTCATTCAAATAAAAATAGGGGTTTTCTAAATATGCTTTTCTAAAAGACCTTTTCAAAAAAACGTTTTCGTTTTCCTAAAATAAAATCCGAAATCGATATTTTTCTTTAAAAAAAATGCTTTCTCAAGAGAAAATAAAATGCTTTTCCCTAAAAAAAAAAAAATGTTTTCAAAAGAATGTTTCTTCAAGAAAAATATATTTTAAAAAAATGTGTTTTACCAAGTTAGATTTCCCTTAAAAAATGTTTTCTCCCTTCCCTTAAAAAACCCCAAAAAAAAATCTTAAAAAAAAAAGTGTTTTTACCAACTTTAAAAAAAATGTTTTTAAAGAAAATGTTTCAAAAACCTTCTTCCTTTATTTTTAAAATCCGAAAATTGTGCCTAAATAATTTTTAAAAAAAAGAAAAATGAGTTTCTTTTACCACATTGGAATTCCTTTTAGAAAACAATAAATAAGGGCCTTTTAAAAAAAATGTTTTCTCAAAACTTCTCAATAATTTTTTTTCTAAAAAATGTGCTTTTTCAAAATAATAAAAGTTAACGTTGTAAATTTTCTTCATGCATTTTAAGCTTTTCTTAGAATAGTTGTAGTTAAGGATTTGTGTTCATGGCTCATTCCCTTAAGTCCTTGAACACCCTTTAAACTTACATAAACTTACATTGTCACTATATTTTTCTTTGGCACTAATGAATTTTATTTGTCATCTTTTTTTTCATGTTGGAAAAAAAAAAAAAAAATGTGGATGACATCCAAGTGCTATTCTTCCAACTCCCTCTTTTTTTTTTTTTTTTTTTGTTTTTTTTTTTTTTTTTTTGTTTTTTTTTTTGTTGTGTTATTAGCTCATTTACTTATAATAGCTAGTATTCACATGCTATGTATATATTACATATTCTATTCACGCGTCTTTGTGTTTACTTTGAATGTTCTCTCACATGTTACCTATGTATATACCTTATGTAAGGGCAAGTTTTGGTTCATATGCCCAAAAGGTGTTCAGGCCTAAAGAGCCCAAAACAGTGAATTTTTAGAGAGTGGGTTGAAAACTAGGTTTTGGTGAGTTGGATAACGCCCCTAGTGAATTTAAGATTGAAATAAAACAAAGGAAAATAGGTTTTATGCGAAGAAACCCTTCCTCAGCAAAGTTCGAGGAGAATAGTTTCGAAGTATATTCTTCCTAAACTTGATTACAATTTTAGTTCTTTGTATTACAGTGTTTTTCAGATTTTCAGATGAACTCCCCCTTCTCTGGAGGATCTCTCATATTATATAGCCTCTTTTGGCTGATCTTGGTCCTCCATTTGTTGATCATGCAGGCTACTACTCGAGTACTTGTCCCATCAGACGCCCTCCCAAGTCTTTGTGAGTTACGGCAACCAAGACAATACTGTTCAGGGGTTTTTTCCACATAAATGCGGCCAGGGTGTTTGGTGAGGTACATTAAATGTGGTGGTAGCTACCATCCCTCTAAGCACGTTAGGGCTAATCCCCTCTTTAAAGCTCTTCATCTACAGTGTGGCCCCCTCTAGTAATGTGACATTGACGTGGTCATGGCTCACCTCTCCGGCCTTACCATCTGAGTGTTAGACTCCTCGAAACTGTATTAGCCTCATCGGCCTTGGGTATGACACGTGGCATGATTACTTTATTAAATTTCTGTACCCCACACCTTACATATCTTGTTTGTAATTATTCTTTGGAGTTAATATTCACATGTTAATGTTAAATAATTACTCACATGTATATATGTATGTATATTGTTTACAAAACCTTTTCAAAAAAAAAAAAAAAAAAATCAAAATGCCAAATATTCTATTTCTTTGCAAAAAGATAACGTTTGAAATAAATTAAAATGAGGTACTATCTTCAGATAGGTATTGTCCCCACACATAACCAAACTTCCAAGTCCATGATCTCTGGTTCAAGCCTTCTTGGTTTGCCTCAATTAATGAACCCTTAAAATTTGGTTTAGTTAATTAGGTAACCTAAAATGAATTAGACCTCTAGGTGACCAATCACACTTAACAAATAACCAATGGTTGGTGGCGACTCTTAAAATAAAAATAAGAAAAAGGGACTCACATACACATGCTCCACTCTAGATACATAAGCACACAAGAGTCATGTTGCCAAGGACTTAATGTGCGACTAAACTTGGAAACCTTTTCCAAATTTTTGGGCGTCCACAACTCTCGTGACTCGAACCCATGACTTTGGCTTTGATACCATTTGATGGGTTGTGAGCTGTGCCATTTCACCTCAAAAACAATGAGTGATGAGGAAGATACACCCAAATGTTTTATGGCATTTGACATCAAGCCACTGTAGACACTCAATTTTAGATTCTACAAATCAGATCTGATATTTTGACAAATAAAAACCATTTTTTTTTACCAACTAAAACTAGATTTGATTTTTCTTAAACAAAAGAAGAGACTTCATTCATAAATAAATTTATGTGATTTAGTTTTATGTCACATGCTCAATATATCATACATGACATGCATAAATGGTACATTGGTCACAAGAGTCTAGAAGACCATACTCTGTTTGGGCAGAATGGGTGCTTAACACGTTCCCATTCCGTAACCTAGCCTCCGGATTTGGGTTTTGGTTAAGTAGATTTAGTCTTGTTTCTGTATTTTTTGGGTGGAATGTAACTAGGACCTAAGGCTATGTAACTTTTTAATTTTCTTTCAGATATGTAATTTCTTTTATTCAATCAATGAAGAGAACTATTTAGTCATGTATTTTGTAATTAGTATTTTTCATTTTTTTGTATAAAAAAAAAATAAGTGGTGACTCTATACCATTTACCCAAAAAGAGAGGTGCTCTAAAAAGGTACCTGAATCTCTTTTTTGAGAGACACGTCTCTCACAGCCACATGGGTCTGTTTTAAGAGTGGTTGTAGGGAGTCAAATTGTGGTCTCCCAACAAATCCTTTTGTGTATGTTTTGATTTTCGGTTTTGGTTATTGTATTTAATTTGTAAGTGTGTTGATTTTTTCAATTAGACTATCATTAGGAAAAAATTGGTATTAAGGAAGTACTATTTTGTTTATTATTGTTTATACTGGTTAGGGCATAGATCAAACATAACCCAAGTAGGAAAGATCAAGCTTGTTCTATATCTCATATTAAGAAATTAACACAAAATACAAAGAGTATTTTAAAATATGAAAATTGATAAACACTGATAGAGTCTAAACTCTAAACAATCACAACTTAAAGTAATTTTTTTATTAAAATAATTTATTATTATTGTACGGTGTATGGCCTCGGGCCTAATGGGCCTTGGCCCAAACATTCTCAAGAGTCGAAGTTGGGCCCAACCCTCATAGTAAGCCCACATCAGTTTTGAGTTCGTGATAGATAAGCCCATGTCTGGCCGTCTATGATTTGTTCGGGATTGCATGGCTCGGTATTGCCTTAGGGAGTATCGTTGCTAGGCGATCTTTTGGAGGCGGAAATCAGTTCCAAAGCTACTACCACCATTTCCAACAAGATATATTCCATGTCAAGAATAATCACATCGGACCCTACCCATACGAGACCAGAGTACAATCATGAAACCCCCACAAACCTCAAGCTATAAATAGGGGGATTGAGTAAAGAAAGGTGGTTGGAAACTTTGGAAAGAAAAGGGAGAAGAAAGAGAGAGAGAAAGCGAATTAACAGAGCTGGGGAAGAGAGTGGCACAGAGAGGAAAGCAAGGGTGTTTACTGGGGTTAAGGGAAGTCAAAGTGTAACTCGGAGTGGAACTACCCTTAGTAGGAAACACTAGGACCACTCAATAAATAAATTGTGAGCCCAATTCTAGGCCTGGTCTTTAAGCCAGAGTTTGGGTGCCCACAATTACTATTTATTTAATAATTTTAAATTTTTTTTGAGCTTATATATGAATCTTCATTAAGCTGTGCATCACAAAAAAATAATACTAGTTTATAAATCAATGTCAAACAATTACAGTGACATAATTTTCATGCCAAGGAGTCAACTTTTATAATGATTGTCAAATTTACTATGCCTATCAGTATGGGACTATATATATATATATTAAAAAAAAAAAAAAAGAGAAAATCAAATTAGAATTTGAATTGAATTTCAATTGAAGTCCAATTGTGCGGCATGTATTCATTTAATTTTTATTTTTGTGCCAAGTGAATTATCTATATATATAATAATATATGAAGCAGAGAGAAAATCCAATTAGATTTCAATTGAATTCTCAATTTTGCGTCACGTGTCTTTTTTTTTTTTTTTTTTTTTTGTGGTCAAGTGAGTTAATTGGATTCTTAATTTTGCGCCATGTGTCCCATCTAAATTTTTGAAATTTTTGTGCCAAAATAAATAATACAATAACACCTAATATAAAAACCAAGAAGACCACAAAAATAACCTAAATAAGAACATGTCACCTGGACACTTCTATGTAGACTCTCAAGCTCCTCTCTCTCTCTCTCTCTCTTTAATGTTTCTCTAAATATAATCTCAACCCCTAACCACTTGCTACCATCGGCAAACAACTCCTAACCACTTGCTACCATCCCCATTAGTCAATAATTGAGTGTCATACTTCACTACCAATCCATACATCAATTCATCGATGGATCATTTGTTATGCAAAGAGAATGGGAAATCTACCAATAATCCATAAATCCAGAATAATTAAATTCCGAGAAAAAAAGTGTAGATTAAGTAAATTCAATTAGTAAAGTCTTTTATTGTCAAATAAAATAACTTGAATTTGATATCTGCCTAAACTAAAAACCAACTGGTTTCCATTTGGGTTGAGGAAGGAGGTAAGGGGAGTAGAGGAGGAGTAATTTTTAGATATTCCCGGATCGGAGCACGGAAAATAGTGATCCCTCCTCTGACATTCATGAAGGGATCTATTCATTAAATTTAATATTCGCCTACATTAAAAACCAATTGATCCCCATTTGGACTGAGGGAGGAGGTAGCGGGAGTAGAGAGAGTAATTCAACCCATAACCACTTGCTACCATCGACAAACAACTCTTAACAACACACCGGTAACCCCCTAATGCACAACAAACAGATTTGTAAGTAAACTTGCAGCCCCTTTTCTATTCATATTCATTGACTTATGAAACATAGTCAATTCCTTTTCTCACTTTTTATTTTTATTTTTATTTTATTTTATTTACGATTAACAACTCTTTTGCTTCATAACTAACCACTGAATTTAACAATATCAATATTCAAATGTATAAATGAAACTTAAATCCTGTATGAGGATTAAAATAAGCAACCATACAAATTTGAAAAATATGGCTTTTGGAAACAATACTTCATTATAATGCTATTTGGAGATAATAATAATAATAATAATAATAATAATAATAATAATAATAATAATAAATAATAATAATAATAGATAAATCAGAAAGAAAATCCAATTAAATTTCAAATTAGAATTTAATTAGAGTCTAATTTTGCGTCATGTGTCTCATCTAATCTAAATTTTAGAATTTTGTGCCAAGTGAGTTAATTTAGAGTAAAAATTGAATTTCAATTAGAGTTCCATTTTGCACCACGTGTCCAATCTAATCTAAATTTTTAAAATTTTGTGCCAAATTAATTAATTTAGTATAGAAAACGAGGAGTCCAATATATTAAACCATAAAAAATATAATCATATAACTAAAAAAAATTCAAATTTATAAGTCATTTATATATATATATATATATTAATAGGTAAAGCTTAGAAACAACTGAATTAGAATTTGAAATTATAATCCAATTTTGCACCATGTGTCTAAATTTATGTGGGAACTACACCATAATTATCCACTTAAGCTTGTGCCATGTGTCTACTTAAGTTTTTTAATCTTTGTGTCAAATGAGTTAATAAGTGCAAAATACTAAGAATCTAATATTAATTAACTACAAAATTAAAAAAAAAAAAAATCACATATACTCAATAAAAAATGCCGCCCTTGTCTTACATGCATGAGATATTATTAAATTTTTCAGTTTTATTTATTTATTATTATTGGTAAGTTACACATACACCCAATGATCTTGAACCCACAAGCTTACCATCTACCGAGTATGTATCCACTTAACTTAAAATAAAGAAAGTTTAGTTAGCAGTTATTTTTTAAGAAAATAAAATATAAAAAAAATTAGTGTTACATTATTTGAAATGGGAAGGAAATGCCAATTTTTTTTTTTTTAAAGTAGATAGATGAGGTGTCCATTGAACATTTGAGGTGGAGCTCGTTGGCTAAAATGTTAAGCTTTGCCAAGCCAAAAAAATTAGTAATAATAAAATGCATGAGTGATAAGAGTTGAGAGAAACAAACCAAGAATAAGTGCAGCAGGCACCCAACCACCGGTTTCAGATCTTTTAGCAGGGAAACCCTTGTAATCCATAGCATCAGCAACTGTCAAACTCATCTTCTCCTCCTAAGAGATAGAGACAGATTTTAAAAATAAAAAGAAAGAGACAACATATTATTGAAAATTTTCAAGAACTCGAGGGAAAGTATTTCAACTACCAATAATCAAATAAATGTCTGAGAAACTAGATGGTATTTAATGCAATACTAGCCAGTTGAGTTTTCTAACAGGGAAAAGATTACCCAAAACCTGGAAAAGAAGGCTAAGGAAATAAGGAATATTTTTCTTCTATGTTCACAACTTGACTGTACTTCTTGGGGCTTTGAGCTTCCACTTTTATAAGCAAAGAGTATAAACCAATTAATATTTATCTTAAAGTGGCCCCTCATTGTACAATTGAGATAGATTAGGTTTATCACACGTTGACTGGAACTGGGCTGGGGAAGGTTCTATGACAGATTGAAACTTTATTTATTTTTTAGAAAATAAGAATACTATAAAGGTTATGTTAAGTAAGGTTAGAGGAAAATTGGAATCTGGAACGGGCAACACCAATAGCATTTTCAGTCTCGCATTTGATTCTCTTCTTTGTGGTAGCTAGGATAGATAGTTCTACTAACAAGTATTAAAAAGTACCTTAGGACCTAAGCCATATCTAATCAAAGGGGTTTTTCTACCCCACAAGCAAGAATAATGCTAGGATCATATAAAATGACATGTTTATCACTCACAAATTACCTATGTTGTGTCATTTTATGTGGTCCTAACAGTACTCCACAAATAAAGTCTCCACACTACCTTTCTGTTTTTCTCCAAATATATTACTAGCGTGTAATCCTGTGCATATGCACGGGTGCAACTAAAAAAATCACAATTATACTATTCCAATTATATGTATATATATATATATATATATTTTAGAAGATGTTGAAATTATACATGATATTAGTTTACATCATTTTTAAACCATAAGTTTTTAAAATATGTAATGGTTTCTAATTTATATAAATTTTTATATATATATATAAGATTTAGAAATTAATTGGATTTTTTTTTTTTTTTTGAGAAATAAATTAATTGGATTTAGACTCTTCGGTTTTTGCATCCAATAATTCACTTGCCACAAAAATTAAAAACTTAGATGGACATGTGGCGCAAAATTGGGCTCCAATTGAAATCCAATCTAGAATCTAATTGAATTTGGACTTTCGATTTTTATACTTAACTAGCATATAACTCCATGCAAATGCATGGATGCATTTAAAATTAAACAAAATTTTTATTATAAAATATAAATAATTAGTCAATTTTTTTTTTAAAGCATGTAACACATGCATTCATGTATACATATAGATATATTTAAAATTAAACACAATTTTTATCATAAAATATAGATAATTAGTCAAATTATTTTTTAAAAGTAAACATAATTAGTCACATATTAAAATTCTTACCTAAATTTAATACTACTTATAATCATTTTTTTCTAATTTTTATATAGATAGAACGTGTGGTGATTTTTATTTTATTTATTTATTGAGAAACATGTGGTGATNGGGCATGCCAGGGGGTTCATTTGAACCCCCTGGGGTGTGTGTAATGCCGCCCTTGTCTTACATGCATGAGATATTATTAAATTTTTCAGTTTTATTTATTTATTATTATTGGTAAGTTACACATACACCCAATGATCTTGAACCCACAAGCTTACCATCTACCGAGTATGTATCCACTTAACTTAAAATAAAGAAAGTTTAGTTAGCAGTTATTTTTTAAGAAAATAAAAATAAAAAAAAATTAGTGTTACATTATTTGAAATGGGAAGGAAATGCCAATTTTTTTTTTTTTAAAGTAGATAGATGAGGTGTCCATTGAACATTTGAGGTGGAGCTCGTTGGCTAAAATGTTAAGCTTTGCCAAGCCAAAAAAATTAGTAATAATAAAATGCATGAGTGATAAGAGTTGAGAGAAACAAACCAAGAATAAGTGCAGCAGGCACCCAACCACCGGTTTCAGATCTTTTAGCAGGGAAACCCTTGTAATCCATAGCATCAGCAACTGTCAAACTCATCTTCTCCTCCTAAGAGATAGAGACAGATTTTAAAAATAAAAAGAAAGAGACAACATATTATTGAAAATTTTCAAGAACTCGAGGGAAAGTATTTCAACTACCAATAATCAAATAAATGTCTGAGAAACTAGATGGTATTTAATGCAATACTAGCCAGTTGAGTTTTCTAACAGGGAAAAGATTACCCAAAACCTGGAAAAGAAGGCTAAGGAAATAAGGAATATTTTTCTTCTATGTTCACAACTTGACTGTACTTCTTGGGGCTTTGAGCTTCCACTTTTATAAGCAAAGAGTATAAACCAATTAATATTTATCTTAAAGTGGCCCCTCATTGTACAATTGAGATAGATTAGGTTTATCACACGTTGACTGGAACTGGGCTGGGGAAGGTTCTATGACAGATTGAAACTTTATTTATTTTTTAGAAAATAAGAATACTATAAAGGTTATGTTAAGTAAGGTTAGAGGAAAATTGGAATCTGGAACGGGCAACACCAATAGCATTTTCAGTCTCGCATTTGATTCTCTTCTTTGTGGTAGCTAGGATAGATAGTTCTACTAACAAGTATTAAAAAGTACCTTAGGACCTAAGCCATATCTAATCAAAGGGGTTTTTCTACCCCACAAGCAAGAATAATGCTAGGATCATATAAAATGACATGTTTATCACTCACAAATTACCTATGTTGTGTCATTTTATGTGGTCCTAACAGTACTCCACAAATAAAGTCTCCACACTACCTTTCTGTTTTTCTCCAAATATATTACTAGCGTGTAATCCTGTGCATATGCACGGGTGCAACTAAAAAAATCACAATTATACTATTCCAATATATGTATATATATATATATATATATTTTAGAAGATGTTGAAATGTTCAAATGAACCCCCTGGCATGCCCCTAAAACAAAATTATATATAAAATTAATTTTTTTTTTTGTTTTGTCCCCTCTAAAATAAAAATTTAAATAGCTTGATCCTAATTTTTTTTTTTAAATTCAACTCAAATTAACTTAAATATGATTATCTTACTGCTACTTTCATAATATTTTCACAATAAAAGTTAAGTAGTAAGTTGTAATTGGCTTTTATCTGGACCTGTAACTAACATAACTTTTTTACCTACCATCTAGATTTTGTTGTGATATTTTTATGCAAGTGTTGTGTTAATAACACTACTCTCTTGGACTTTGGCATTGACAACAGAATAAAGTTTTTTTTATTCTTGCACTTTTCTTCTACATCTGTTGTTTATTAAATGTATGATTAGTTATTTAATTCTATTTGTTTATATATTCAATAGTTATTGTCTTACCGATCTTTAAACTATTAATAATTTTTTTAGACTATTGTAAAATATAGTTGCATTGTATACTAAATTGTATGGAAGTGGTATATAAAGAAAAAAAAAATCTAGCCATTTTATTTTTTTCTTTCCTACCCACAATAAATTTCTGGCTCCGCTAATGCTGATTCCCCTAGAAATTTTTTTTGGAGTTGCCACTGTGCATAGAAATCATCACCGATTTGCTTAGGCCGATGATTATTTGTTCAAGTTTTTTACACGTGTGAATGTGTGATGTATCTTTGCATGTCCTTATGTTGGTTAGAAAGCAATATAGGGACAATAGGATACTTTAGTTTCTATTGTTGACATTTTCTTTCCATTATATATATAGGTGAGTGATTATTTTACGATCTTGTCTCCTTCTTGAGATCTATATATAGTCATTACTTCGTAATTCCTACGTAATGGAATCAGCATCCAAAAATTAATATAAACTATTCCACAAAGTGTAGGAAAAGTGCACGTGTATTGTGTAAGGAAATAAGAAAGTATAGCAAAATAGTGAGTGGTGTGTGGTAAAGCGTGTGAAATGTTTTAAACATAGATAAGAATTTTTTTTCCTAAACAAAAAGGGACAGGAGCAATCATTATAACTCACCCCTTGGGCATTACCACAGGGGCACTTTTGTTAGAGAATGTTAGATTTAGTCATAGTGGTCGGGGGTGACCACAAACCTTGTCCTAACTCCACGAGAGAGTTAGTAAATCAAGGGTTAGCTGTAAGAGACAACCCCACTCCTCGCTAGGGTTTGAATGTGGGATTTCAAGATAGCGATCACACACCTTGACCACTAGGCCACCCCTCTCGGTGGTACATAGATAAGATTTTATTCTTATGATAATTTTTCTGTGTATTTTATTTGAGTGTAGTGAAATTTATTGCAGAGTATTTGAAACTTTCATCTTGAATGTTAAACTTATTATTTTGACAAAACTTTCGCAATGACAAATCTCAAACAATGCATTTCTCCTACGTCTTTCCTGGAGTTAACTTGAAATAAGGATGCAGCTTTCCTCCGGTGCATTTATTGAAGTTAACATTTTAAGATTGTTAAGGCTTTATTATCAGAAGGAAGCCCATCCTAAAAATTAATATTGCCTTAGGTAGGGAATACTTCTGAGCTATTGCTTCTAAGTTGAATTCAAGCATGCCCATTTATGAATGCTACTGGTTGTTTGTTCATACGTGCTTAGTGCTACACTAAACTTTAGGTGCTGAATTTCTTATTACTATAATTGGAAATGTATCGATATGTACGTAGGTAGCAGTGTAGCACTAGCAATTTGCAAAGTGATAAGATCGTATATAGATAAGTTTCAGGTTTAAACTTTCTTTTTTTTTTATAGATAAAATAAAAGTCCATCATCTGATTTCAACACTGATACATTGCCTCGGGTAAGAAGTTTTTAAAAAATATTCAACGCTGAGATCTTATAATTCAATTAAAACTTTCCAAAAGATCAAAATTAAGCTACATTCTGGTTATATTATTTCTTTTTTTGAGAAAACATTCTGGTTATATTCTTTAGTTCAACTAAACTATGGGGCTCTACCTTTTCAATAATACTTTATTCATCAGTAAAACAGTATTGGCATCAAATTTAAATTATCATACTCTATTTTGTTAGGAGTCATAGAAAAAGCTTTTGTCTCTTCATTAATTTCTTCCTAAATTTCTGCTCCCTGCGTTGAACTCAAAGATATTAATGTTATAACTTTAAAGGGTAGTGTTAGCAGGCACCATATGTTGTCTGTTAAGGAAATATTTTATGTCAAGTTTTTTATTTGCTTTATAGGGTGTGGATCCAATGAAACCAATGTTTTGAGTTTTACTTATCACTTTAGTAATGTTTTCAATCCCTTTATTCATTAATTTATGCCAATTTTTAAATTTTTTTATTAGTTGGACTCCAAAATAACTCATCCTTAAAAAGCACCTTGCATGTTAACATTTCCCAACTTTAAATTAAATAATAACTTATACTATATCTACTCATTTCTTAATTAGTACAGGTGTTGAATTATGTGAGAGGCTTTCAACAATGGCAATGGTAGTCAACCTAGTGACGTACTTAACTGGAACAATGCACCTGCCTAGTTCAACTTCAGCCAATATTGTTACTGACTTCGGGGGCACAACATTTCTCCTGTGTTTGCTTGGAGGCTTTCTTGCTGATACTTTTCTAGGCAGATACAAGACAGCTGCAATTTTTGCTGCAATAGATGCACTAGTAAGTTTAAACTATGGAAAATACTAAAATTACTAAGATTTCACAAAAGTCTTACAAATTAAACTAATATGAGAATAAATATGATTGTTGTCATTCAATAACGTAACAAAATAATATTTAAATTTACTTTTTAAAAATTGACACATAGTTTGTAAAGCTTATATGGAAAAGAGTAATTCAACTGGACAATAATTTTCACAATATTATTATTATTATTATTATTATTTTTTTACAATTGAGTAGTTGACAAGTTTTTGCTGGTTCTCATTTAGGTTTACTATTGATATCATATTTCCCACTATTAATAACAATTTGTAACCTTTGAAATTTTACGCGTCTCTACTCTCTAGACTTCTTGTATTTGTAGTATTTTTAGTATCACTCTTAAACTATATTCTCACTTGTTCTTCTAGTTATATTTCTTTTCATTGATTGTCTAACTCCATAGTAAATACAAATCAGTTCACCCTAATTAAAGTTACTAGTGTGTAGCACCGTGCATATGCATAGATATAATTAAAAACAATCACACTTATACGATTCAAATTATACATATTTTTTTAGAAGATGTTCAAATTATAGATGATATTAACTTACAGTTTTTTTTATACCATACATTTCTAAAATATATAATGGTTTCTTATTATAAATAAATAAATAAATAAATAAAATTAATTGATTTTAGACTCTTCGATTTTTGTACCAAATAATTCGCTTATCATAAAAATTAAAAATTTAGATGGACACGTGATAGAAAATTAGATTTCAATTGTAATCTAATTTAAAATCTAATTATATTTGGACTCTTTGCTTTTTACACTCAATATTTTACTTGGCGCAAAATTAAAATTAAATGAGTGGCGCAAAATTGAGAATTCAATTAAAATTTAATTGAATTTTCTCTAAGTTTTGGCCATATATATATATATATATTTAGTCATATTAATTCCAAGCATTAAGTTCTTTACTTCGTTTTTCTTTTGTTTGCATGGTGATTTAGGGCACTGGTGCATTAGCATTATCAACAAAATTACCACAGCTACGCCCACCTCCTTGCGGTACAACTGCCAGTACTACTCACTGCCAACAAGCCAATAAATTGCAAATGGGAATTCTATACATGGATTTCTTCATAATTGCGTTAGGAACTGGTGGCCTAAAATCAAGTGTATCAGGGTTTGGAGCTGATCAATTCGACGAGAAAGATGAGGATGAGAAGGCTAAGAGGGATTACTTCTTCAATAGGTTTTTCTTTTTCATTAGCATAGGAACTTTGACAGCGGTCACGGTGCTTGTGTATTTACAAGAAAAAGTGGGTCGAAGCTGGGTTTATGGAATTTGCTCTGTTTCGATGTTCATAGCCATTATAGTCTTCTTATTTGGGACTAAGAGATACAGAAACAAGAAAAGCTTGGGAAGCCCCTTGGTTCATATTTTCCAAGTTATTGTAGCCGCTACAAGGAAAAGGAATATGGACCTCCCTTTTAATGTTGGATCATTGTACGGGGATTCTCCTGAGGCTTCAAGAATTGATCACACGAATCAATTCCGGTAAGTTTATTTCTTAGAGATTTCATGTCTTTAATATTTCAAAACCATTGTTATATGGAAAAATAATTGATCATAACAGTATTAACTATTAAGGTCAACGATTCAATCGAGCATTGAGCTTGTCAAGATTATGACAAGTGTCTACTTATGACCACATATCATTATGATTGATGATGTCGGAAAAACCACCAGTGAGTTACACGGTACTCGCATACTAAACAGCATCTGTACAACAAAAAGGAGATGACCTAACAGAGAGCATCGGTGTGGTGCCGGCCAAATACCCTCCGAAGGTCAAGTTAGAACTTACTTCACCTCTAGAGTGCTAGAGAGGGGTTAATTATGCGTACCTTGATTTGTTAGGGTATTTGGGCTTTTATAGTAGTTGAGGATTGACTTTTTTTCCTTAGAATAGAAGTCTTTTCCATATAGGAGTCCATAGATTGTGGAACCCTTTCCTTGTAGGAGACTAACATTCAGCGTGGGATACAAGTTATTTCCTTATATACTTATACGTGGTGACCAAGTCATGGTTTTGTTAGAACCGTCAACCTCAGGCCCGTTAGCCTACTTTATGCCCTTCAGCCGTGAAGGGTCGTCGGCCTTCTTCATATCCTTCAGCCGTGAAGGGTCGTCGGCCTTCTTCATATCCTTCAGCCATGAAGGGTCGTCGGCCCACTTTATGCTATTCAGCACAAGCCGCAGGATTACAGCTGACGGGTTAACCTTGCTTCTAATCTATACTCATCAGTTGCCCCTTACTCCATATTCCCGTCAGCTTACATTGACGGGTAGGTGGAGTTGTATATTTTTTGTTGTTACCTTTTATTCTTGGCCAGGAGAGAGAAAATAACTCCCGCGACGCAGTCAGTATTAAATGCTTGGACACGTGGCGAATCTCGGTTGGCTCCGCTTCTAGACGAGGGCGTCGCTTCATCTTCCGTGCGTTTCCCTTTTATATATATGGTCCACCTCTCCTCACTTTTCCTATTTCACTTTTACTGATTCCTGGAGAGTAAATCCGTCGCCTATCTTCCGTCAGTCCTTCCTTACCGTTTGGCTACGTTTCTACCGTCACTTCTTCAACCATCACCTTTGAGAAACTTGTTAGTTCCTCATCTTTTTTCTTTTGCACATGCTTTATTTCGTTTGATTTCTTTAAAGCGAGGTCGTCATCCTAGGTTCTTAGATTACACCCGTCACTTGTAGGTAGTCAGATGTCGAGTGACGCGTCGAGTGACCGATCGTTGGTCCGCGATGGAGTGGGCTACGACGAGGTATTTGGTTCAGGTAGTGAGTCTGGGAGCTTTTCCTGGTCATCAGAGAGGGAGACATCAGCCCAAACTTCTAACGAGGAGGTAGGAAGTCGTGGAGTCGGTCAGGAGGAGGTAGTAGGTGAGGAGGGTGAAGTTAAGATGGAAGGAGAGAGAGGTAGTGACGAGGATGAAGGCGACGAGGAATCTTGTGAAGGGACTTCTGGAAGTCCTGGAGGTAACCGTCCTTTCATCCTTCCCAAGGAGTGGGCCGTAAATAAGTTTCTTCCAAAAATGATTGACAAAATTTTTAAAGAGTTGTGCGTTCGTTTCCAAATTTCCGACCATATTCCCATCCGTTTCCCTAGGGAAGGTAAAAAATGCTATACGGGAAGAACTGTAGACGTTGGTATGTACGATGCCATGTTTGCTGCGGGGCTCAGACTGCCCCTGACGGCCTTACACTGTCAGTTGGCTGATTTTCTTGGTTTGTCCATTAGTTAGATTGCTCCAAATTCGTGGAGGATTTTTATAGGTGCCGAGATATTGTAGGGTCATCTGAGTGGAGGGCACCGTCAGCTTTCCTTGGATGAATTCTTTTACTGTTACAGGCCCCGACACCTTTCTTCTTCTAAGGGGATGTACCACTTTGCCGTCAGGGAGAAGGATTTGAAATTGGTGTCTGAGATGCCAGATTCTAATAGAGCCTGGAAGAGTAGGTTCTTTTTTGTTAAAGGGACGGATTGGGTGTGCCATCAAGAAGAATGGGAGACGATACGCCATGGTTATTTTGATAATACTTGGGCGTTTGTCAAGTAGTCAGGTTTTAGCCGTCAGCTTTTGTCCCCGTCAGTTTTTACATGTAATAACTTATCTGTTTTTGAATGGTTCTAACATTGTCAACTTGTTTGTCTTTGTTAGCCCACATTCGCCCCTTAATAACCGACGAGTAGGAAGATTTTATCCGTCAGGTTTTAGAGATTCCCTTAGAAGAGCAATCGTGTCGAGATTTAATTACTCTTGGCACTCTTCACGCATACTGCGGGGGTCCTGAACTGACGCTTGAGGCTCTCAAGCTAGAAGAATTTTCTCGTCACCGTGAGTAGCTTGATCATATGGTCCCGTTATTTTCAGCTATTTTATTTTATTTCATTTCATTTTTTTGTGTTGTCGTCAATTTCTCTTATGTATTTCTTTTGCAGAGATGGATGCAGCTAAGCAACGGAAAAGGGCTGCCGCTGCCTGTCTGAAAGAGGAAAAGAAAGCAAAGGGGGAGATGACATTCTCGTCAACCCCCAAGACCGTCACTAAAGGTTCTTTAAAAAGGAAACCCGACGGGGATGCCAACTGTCCCCTTAAGAAGGTAGCCATCACTTTTGGGAATGAGCCTCCAGAGAAGTCAACCCCCAAGTCAAGTCACGGGGCAGGGAAGGGCGTGATGACTTCTTCTGGTCCTGTCCTAGAGGGGCCCCGTTGCCTGTTGACGCACAAGGACTTTACCGTCAAAGCAGTAGAATCGCTTATAAAGCCGATGGACATAGATCCTTGTGCATTGTTGGGGACGGAGGAGCTGGGGGCATCAGCTTTGTTTGACCCCACATGGGTAAGCCGTCTCTCTTAATTGGCTTCTCTCTTATCTCTTTCATGTTTAATGGCTGACAGTTGTATCCTTTTCTAGGCCTTGGTTCGCGTAAAGGTGCTTCAGGACCGGTGCGTGGCCAAGGAGGGTGTTGTCACTCGCGTCAGCACACATAACGCTAATATGCGAAATCAGCAGGCTCAGTATAAGGAGGCCATGCGTCTATTGAATGTTGAGCTGAAAGAAATGAAACAGAAGTTAGAGGAGGCGGGTCTTCAGCAGGAGCAACTAGAACAAGAGCTGACGGCCCTTCGTAAGAAGGTGGAGACGGTTAGGGCTAACACTGTCTAGGAGTTCAAGGAGTCAGAGTCTTATATTAATTCCTGCGGTGGGTACTATGGTGTTGGGTTCAACGACTGCCTACAGCAAGTCGCGTCGGCCTTTCCTGAGTTGGATCTATCCAGGATAACTATAGATGGACTCCCACCAGCGACGCCTGCTAATGACACCGTCATTGTCGAAGGTGACGACTTGGCAGATCTTCCTTAAGGTGACGATGTTGTTCTAGCTCAGCCTATCGTGAACCCTCCCGTCACTATCTCCGATCCTTTTATGGAGGTTCTAGATGCAGCCGACCCTCCTGTCCAAAAAGAGTAAACAAGGCTTTAATTGATGCTCCTCCTTCCTAGCCAATGTTCCATTTCTTGCAACAGTTGTATTTTATTCCATATGTAAACAATATTTTTAAGTGCCCCCTTGGTTTTTGGGGCTTCTATTTGTACTTAATTTATTTTCGCTTATGATACCCGTTGCTTTTAAACATGTGTGTATGGCCGTTAGCTTATGCGCTTCTTTTTCTTGCTTTGTAGATGCTAAGGCTACCCCCCATCTGTAGGTTGGGGGTCGTCAGCCTAGTTATCTTTATATATATCCTCGGACTTGTGTATCCATCATCTTATTAATACCGTTAGCTTCGACTATTGCTTATAGTATCGTTAGCTTAGTAAAGCCGTCAGCCTTGACTTTTGATGATCTTGTCAATTTTATTGAATGTTGGGTTCCTTTACATTAAGGACTTGTCTTCGTTATAGATTTTCTATCTATTGCTTTAGGGAGTTTTAATGGTTCTCTATTATCCAGGGACAAGGTCGTCCACCTTATGAACTTGCCATGTTTTTTATTACTTTTTGAAAAGAGATCACTCATGTGGGACCGTCGGCTCTAGGTGTCGTCCATTTTATGGATTTGGCCAACGTCTTTTTATTTAGACCATCAGGTTTTTGGCACGTCTTTTTTGTTGACGACCAAGTCGTCGGTCTTTTTTACACCTTCAGCTTTTTGGTTCGTCCCTCTTGTGGACTTGCCAACGTCTTTTATTAGACCGTTAGCTTTTTGGTTCGTCCCTCTTGCGGACTTGCCAACGTCTTTTATTAGACCGTCGGCTTTTTTGTTCGTCCCTCTTGTGGACTTGCCAACGTCTTTTATTCGACCGTCAGCTTTTTGGTTCGTCCCTCTTCTTTTATTAGACCGTCAGCTTTTTGGTTCGTCCCTCTTGTGGACTTGCCAACATCTACTTTAATATATTTTTAGAATTTGGACTTGTAGGTAGAAACTTCAGCTGTTTTGAATAAACTCTTCTTATTGCCATGCATTTATATAAAATGTAGTCCAAAAAATAAAACCTGCCCTTTTGGGCTTATTGTAGCAAAAGCTTAAAAGTAAATAATAAATCTGAGGAAATTGTAAAAAAGAAAAAGAAAGGGGGGGGGTGGGGGGGGGGTGTTGTTCTTCACGTCGTCATCTCTACTGGTAGTATCTTTGCAAGTGTTCAGCATTCCATGGATGTGGCAACTTTCGTCCGTCTAGTGTCTCTAGATGGTAGGTGCCCTTCCTTTGCCACGCCGTGACTTGGTAAGGTCTTTCTCAGTTTGGACCAAGTTTTCCCTGAGCCGGGTCTCTTGCTATGCCCATGACTTTCCTTAAAACGAGGTCTCCAATTTGGAAGTCTCTGTGTTTGACCCGGGAGTTGTAGTGCTTGGCCATTCGGTCCTGGTACCGTGTGAGCCTTTGTTCTGCTGCTGTCATGACTTCGTCTATCAGATCGAGCTGTAGATGTATGGCCTCGTCATTTTTTCTTTTGTCATGGTTGTGCACTCTGTAGCTCGTGATGCCAACTTCGGCTGGGATAACTGCTTCGCTTCTGTATGTTAGTCAGAATGGTGCTTCTCTTGTTGGTGTCCTTGCCGTAGTTCTGTAGGCTCAAAGTACGCTTGGCAACTCTTCTGCCCATATGCCCTTTGCCCCCTCGAGCCGAGTTTTGATAATTTTTAGCAAGGATCGGTTCGTGACTTCGACCTATCCGTTGGCTTGGGGGTGGGTGGGGGAGGAGTAGTGGTTCCGTATCCCTAACTGTGAGCAGAAGTCTCGGAAGGAGTCGTTGTCGAATTGCTTCCCGTTGTCCGAGACTAAGACTCTAGGGATGCCAAATTTGCATATGATACATCGCCAGGAAAAACTACGTACGTTCTTTTCTGTAATGGTGGCCAAGGCTTCTGCTTCCACCCACTTCGTAAAGTAATCGATGCCTACAATTAGAAACTTCAGTTGTCGTATTGCCATAGGAAACGACCCTATGATGTCCAGTCCCCATTGAGCGAACGACCATGGCGCCGTTATCGAGGTAAGTTCTTCAGGTGGTTGTCTGATGATATTGCTGAACCTTTGACACTTGTCGCATTTCTTCACATAAGTCTCGGCATCCTTCTGCATGGTTGGCCAAAAGTACCCTGTTCGTACTAGCTTGTGCACTAATGACCTCGACCCTGAGTGGTTTCCGCAGATTCCCTCGTGCACCTTTCTCATGACGCAGTCTGCTTCTTCAGGGCCCAAGCATCGTAGGTGGGGTCGAAAGAAACCTCTTTTGTACGAGATGTCTCTTATCAGAATGAACCTCGCTGCTTAGACTTTTAGTTTTCTTGCAGCTTCCTTTCCGTCCGACAATACGCCGTTCTTCAAGCAAGAGACTAATGGCGCGGTCCAATCACTTTTGGTACCAAGCTCTTGTACCTCGACAGAATTTATGAGCGGAGAGAGTTGAACGAAGGAGAGTACATTATCAAGGGTAGCCATATGTTCGGCTGAAGCGGTTTTGGCTAGTCGGTCAGCTCGCTTGTTTTCTCCCCGGGGGATCTGTATAACTTCGGCCTTCAGCTTATTTACCCTCTTCCTTGCTTGGTCCAGATACTTCTTCATTCTTTCGCCTTTACACTCGTAGTCCCAATTTATCTGGTTAGTCACGACCTGAGAGTCACAGTAAATGATCACATTCTTGGCTCCTGCAGCTTTGGCGAGGTTAAGCCCTACTACCAAAGCTTCGTATTCTACCTCATTGTTGGTGGTGGGGAACTCAAGGCAGACCATACACTCGACTGTGTCTCCTTCGGGTGACTGTAGTATGACGCCGGCACCCCCGGCCTGCCTGTTGGAGGATCTGTCCACATGTATGCTCCATTGGGGAGATTCTTCTGCCCCCCTGTCCTCGCCATTTGTAAACTCAGCTATGAAATCTGCAATGATCTGTCCTTTAATGGCGGTTTGTGAGCGATACTGGATGTCAAACTCGCTTAACTCTATAACCTATAAGGCCAATCGTCCAGCAGCTTTAGGGTTACTCATCGCCCGTCGCAAAGGCTTGTTAGTTAGGACGATCATCGTGTGGGCTTGAAAGTACGGCTTGAGTTTGCGTGCTGCCGTAACTAGTGCAAATGCAAGCTTTTCCATAGGCAGATATATTTCTTCGGCTCCGCGTAGTGCCCGGCTGGTGTAATAGATAGGCTTCTACACTCTGTCTTCTTCTCTAATCAAGGCGACACTGACAGCGGCTGGGGAGATAGCAAGATAGATAAAAAGTTCTTCACTTGGCTGCGAGGGACTCAGCAGTGGTGGGGAAGAGAGATAAATTTTCAATTCTTCGAACACTTATTGGCATTCGGCAGTCCACTCGAAAGATCTCTTCAGTGTGCGAAAGAAGGGCAGGCACTTGTCCGTTGCCCTTGATACAAACCTATTTAGTGCTGCTATCTTGCCATTGAGACTTTGCACTTCCTTCACATTTTTTGGTGGTGCCATCTCTACTATAGCCCAGATTTTGTTTGGGTTGGTTTCGATGCCCCTCTGTGACACCATGAATCCTAGGAACTTTCTTGCCGTCACCCCGAAGGCCCACTTTCTCGGATTAAGCTTCATGTTGTAAGACTATAGAGTATCGAATGTCTCTTCGAGGTCCTTTAGGTGATCTTCCTCCCTTCGGCTTTTCACTAGCACGTCATCAACGTAGACTTGAACATTCCTCCCAATTTGCTGTGCGAACATCTTGTTCATGAGCCTTTGATACGTCGCGCCCGCATTTTTTAGACCAAACAGCATTACTTTGTAACAGAAGAGGCCTTGGCTGGTTACGAATGAAGTTTTCTCTTGATCGGCTTTGTGCATCTGGATTTGGTTGTAACCGGAGAAAGCGTCCATAAAACTTAGTAGTTGGTGTTGAGTTGTAGAGTCTACTAGAGTGTCGACCCTCGGGAGGGGATAGCTGTCTTTTGGGCATGCTTTATTTAGGTCAGTGAAGTCTACGCACATCCTCCACTTCCCGCTAGCCTTCCTGACCATCACTACGTTCGCTAGCCAATCGGGGTAGTAAACTTCCCTAATAAAGTTTGCCTCTTGTAGTTTGCGGACTTCTTCAGCTATGGCCCGATCTCTCTCCAGGGCAAACACCCGCTTCTTCTGTTGGACGAGTGGAAAGGAGGGCGACACATTCAGTCTATGCACCATGATTGAAGGGTTTATTCCTGGCATGTCCTTGTGACTCTAGGCGAACACATCCTGATTCTTCTTGAGGAAGGTTGTAAGTGCTTGTCGGAACGTGGGACTGGCAAGGGTTCCAATTTTTGTTATCTGATCAGATGCGGAGTCGTCAAGAAGAATTTCTTCGAGTTGCTCCACGGGCTTCGTCGTACTCTGGTGTTCTTCTATGCTCATGGCCTGGAGGTGGTCCTCCATTTCCATTATGGCCACGTAGCACTCGCGTGCGGCCACTTAGTTTCCGCGTAGTTCTCATACTCCATGATCGGTAGGGAATTTAATCATCAAATGGTAAGTCGAGGTCGCTGCCTTCCAAGAATTGAGGGTAGGTCGCCCCAGGATAGCGTTGTAGGCGGACGAATAGTCGACCACGAGGAACGTCACGTCCTTGGTGATCTACTGAGGATAGTTGCCTACCGTCATAGGCAGTGTAATCGCACCTAAGGGTAATACCATTGTTCCTCCGAAATCGATAAGAGGGGTATTCGTTGGAATTAATTGTTCTCTGCCGGTTCTTATTTGCTAGAACGCCGGGTAATACAAGATGTCTGCCGAGCTCCCATTGTCGACCAGCACCCGGTGCAAGTTGTAGTCCCCCACTCGTAGGCTGACGACAAGCTCATCGTTGTGCGGATGGTAAAGACGTCGCGCATCCTCTTCTGAGAACCCGATGATGGGGCCTTCTCTTCGTGTTGTTTTTGGTACTGGGCCCGTCAGCTGGACGTTCTGGACCATCCTGAGGTACGTCTTCCGAGCCTTTTTGGATAACCCGGTAGTCGTTCCTTCTACAATCATTCTTATGTTGTGGCTGCTCTTAAGGCGGTGGATCCGTTCTTTCCTTGCTTACGAACTTCTGTAATTTTCCTTGTCTTATAAGGGCCTCAATTTGCTGCTTTAAGTCGTAGCAATCGGCTGTGTCATGACCGTAGTCTCGGTGGAAGCAGCAATATTTTTCTCTAGAGCGCCTGCTAGGATCTCCCTTCAGCTTCCCGGGAAAGGTCAGGGTCCTTTCGTCCTTGATTTGCATTAGGACTTGATCTATCGGGGTGGTTAACAGGGTGAAGCTTGTGAACCTTCCCCCTGGGGGCTTGGAACGCCTTTCATCCCTTCGGTCTTCCGTCCTCGGCTTTTTCCTCCCTTGGTCCTGTCGTCCATCTTCCTGCCTTTACCTCTTTCTCGGTTTTTCCTCTCGAGCCTGCAGCGCGTCTTCAGCATTCATGTATTTGGTAGCCCTGTAGAGTACTTCCGACATGGTCTTTGGGTCGTTTTTGTATAGTGAGAACAAGAACTTACCCTTTCGCAGCCCATTTGTGAAAGCTGCTACAAGTATTTTGTCATCGGCCTCGTCGATCGAGAGCGCTTTCTTATTGAAGCGCGTTTTGTAGGATCTTATGTCTCGTCCTCTCGTTGCTTGATACTCATCAGGCATGCCGTGGACTTTTTATACCTGTGTCTCTCAATAAAGTGGGTAGTGAACTGGGCGCTTAGCTCCTTAAAAGTGCTGATGGAGTTCGGCGTCAGACGACTGAACCATACCCTTGCAGGGCCTTTTAACGTTGTAGGGAAAGCCCTACACATGATTTCGTCCGCTACCCCTTGGAGGTGCATTAAAGTCTTGAACGTCTCCAGGTGATCCAGAGGGTCCTTGTCTATATGCGGCATGCGAAATTTACGCGGCAGGGGGAAGGAATTGACAGCTGCGGTGAACGGTGAGTCAGTGCAATTTACCAGATCGTCAAGGTCACTGGATACCCGCCCTCTGAGGGCGTTCATCATGACCTCCATTTGCTCCTTTATTGCCTGTATCTCTGTGGCAATGTGTGGTTGAGTCGCATCTGTGAGGGATGGCATACTCAAATTCTGTCGCTCTGGTTCACTCGGAGTGTTACTGCCTTCTGGCCTTTCTCTTTCTCTTCTATCGGCGTTGGTGCCTTCTTGGTCTTGTTCTTAAGTGCCGTGACCTGCATTTTTTTGGTGTAACTGTTCCTCTAGATTGTTGTTTTGCTTGGTGAGGCGTTCCATAGCTGCAGTGAGAGTCTGCACCTATCTCTTGAGTGTAGTTGGGTGTGGTTCATCTCCTTGAATGCTGTTGGTGGTTGCCATTGAGCGAGTAAGCACCATGCAACTCTTCGTCCGGGAAGCGATAATATGGCTTACAAGTTGTAAAAACGATGCTCCATCCCCACAGACGACGCCAACTGATGATGCCGGAAAAACCACCAGTGAGCTACACAGTACTCGCACACTAAATAGCACCTGCACAACAAAAAGGAGATGACCTAACAGAGAGCACCGGTGTGGTGCCGGCCAAATACCCTCTGAAGTTCAAGTTAGAACTTACTTCAACTCTAGAGTGCTAGAGAGGGGTTAATTATGCATACCTCAATTTGTGAGGGTATTGGGGCTTTTATAGTAGTCGAGGATTGACCTTTCTTCCTTGGAATAGAAGTCTTTTCCATATAAGAGTCCGTAGATCGTGGAACCCTTTCCTTGTAGGAGACTAACATTCAGCGTGGGATACAAGTTATTTCCTTATATACTTATACGTGGTGACCAAGTCATGGTTTTGTTAGAACCATCAACCTCAGGCCTGTCAGCCTACTTTATGCCCTTCAGCCGTGAAGGGTGGTTGGCCTTCTTCATATCCGTCAGCCATGAAGGGTCGTCGGCCTTCTTCATATCCTTCAGCCATGAAGGGTTGTCGGCCCACTTTATGCTCTTCAACACAAGCCACAGGATTACAGCTGACGGGTTAACCTTGCTTCTAATCTATACTCATCAATGATCTTGACAGTTCAATGCACAGGAGCACTCAACCTAAGTAATAGACATTTTATGGATTTTTGCTATAACTATTAGTTCTCCTTTTATTGTTTTAGTTTCTTGAACAAGGCATCCATTGTTGCGGAAGGTGAGGTTGAGAACAATGCTGGTTCTGCTCCAAACCCTTGGAAGTTATGCTCAGTGACAAGGGTGGAGGAGGTGAAAATGATTATAAGACTGCTACCAATATGGGCCACAACCATCGTATTCTGGACTACACAAGCGCAGATGATCACATTTGCAGTTGAGCAAGCAAGTACCATGGACAGAAGGATTGGAAATTTTCAAATTCCAGCAGCATCTCTTACTGCCTTCTTTGTAGCTGCCATTATGATCACTTTGGCTGTTAATGACTGTCTCATCATGCCTCTATGGAAGCAATGGAAAGGGAAACCAGGTTCATACTAATCTCATATATATATATATATATATCATTGATCAATCTTTTTTGTACCAATAAGTTAATATACACACCTTCTAAAAAACAAAGTTTACATAAATGACCTTTTTTCATAAATTTTTTATAATTGAGATGATAAATTCGGAATGATTGACAAATAAATTGATGAACCTATATAAAAATCAATAACATATCATTTTAGTAGTTGTGAAAAATGTTAAAGTTTGTAGCATCATAATATTCACAAGTTTTCAATAAACCAATTTGACTTCTTGAATATGTTCCATGATGATAATTGATACATATGAACTAGGCATACAGAAACCTAATAAGTTTATGCATGTAATGATAAATTGGTGTAAGTGGTGAGCCTGTTTAAAAATAAATAATACTTTGTCATCTCAATAGTTTTGAAAAATGTTGTGACAGTTGCACTAATACATTCATGACTTTACTGCAACCCAGTTTGACTCGAGGAAAATGTTCCACCTTAATAATTGATACATATAAAATTATACATGCGGAGACATAATCAGTCTACTTATACATGTATGTATGCATTAAGTTAATTGTATTAGTGTGTGCACAATAGTAAATAGTAACTGTTTCTAACTACCAATTAAAACTATACTTCTTGAAGGCATTTTTCCTTGCTTATATATACGTTGAAAAGAAAGAATATATGATTCATCAATTTCTCTGCAACAGGCTTTACAAATTTACAGAAAATTGCTATAGGACTCGTCCTATCAATTTTCGGAATGGTAGCTGCGGCCCTATGTGAGAGAAAACGGTTGTCAGTGGTAAAAGCTGTGAGTGGCACCACCTCTACTTTGCCTATAAGCGTCTTCTACTTAATCCCACAATATTTCTTGGTTGGTTCTGGTGAAGGCTTTATCTACACTGGCCAACTCGATTATTTCATAACTGGATCACCCAAAGGAATGAAAACCATGAGCACCGGTCTATTTTTCACAACTCTAGCTCTTGGTTACTTTGGTAGTAGTTTCTTGGTTTCGGTGGTGAAGAAGGTCACTGGAAGCAAGAATGGACAAGGATGGCTGGTTGGCAATATCAATTATGGGAGGCTTGACTATTTCTATGCACTCCTAGCCGTACTTGGTGCTATAAACTTTATTATGTATCTTGTTTGTGCAGCTTGGTGCAGGCCAACTAAAGCTAAATCTGCTTCAATTGTTAATGGGTCCGGTGCTGAGTAGAAGTGCTAGTAATCAGTCATTACGGTTAAGCACGTAATGTCTATTTTTCCCAAGTTTGTTTACATTATTAACTTATTTAGGAATGGTTTTGGTTTAATTTCTTTTCTATTTCTCTTGTAAATTAAAGTAATAACGCTTATAAATAAAGTGGCTTGAGATTTCTTCTACCTGAATCTCCGTTCTCTCCCATTTATTATCCCTTCTCCCCTTTAAAGAAAATTAATGGAATAAGAATTTCAATCCTGCGACGAAGCCAAGATTTTAATTTAGGCTAAGGGCAGTAAAAGTAAAATTAATCTGTAGAATATGAATTGATATCAATAACAAAATAAATAAAAAAATTATATATTAATATAATTATCAAAAAAAATTTAATATAAATGTAAACTTTATAATCATATATTCCAACCAGCAATCGACGATTTGAAATTATGGTTAATTGGTTAACAAGACGTGTTTGGTAGTTATGCTCTTTGAATTTGATTTCTGTCATTAGGATGGTGATTGGATAATTTTATTCTTAAAATAGGATTTGTTTGATCCATACTCATTAATATGATTGAGTTTTTCCATAATCTTAATCGACTACTAGTATATATTTCATATCATAAAAATAAAGAAAACAAAGGTGAAAAGTACATTAAAAAAAAAGAAAAAATTCAAAAAAACCCAATAGTTTTATATTTGGAATACATTCAACCCCACGCTTTCAAATAGGACACTTTAAACCTCAAACTTTTTAAATAAATGTACCAAAACAAATCTCAAACAATTCCCTTCACAACACAAACCCCCCCACCACCGCCCCGCTGTGGTCCGAGGACCTGACATGACTTAGTTTCTGTTTAATACTTCCATTCATAGTGTAAACGCATATTGCAGAAGCAGGATAAACTAAAGGGAAAGTAAAACATAACTTGTTAATAATAATACCTTCTTAAGTTACTTACATTCCAGGGATGGAGTATGGTTTTTTCATCTAAATCTTCTAAGTAGTAAGCCCCTATCCCCGCAACAGATGTAATACGATATGGCCCCTCCCAATTGGGTCCCAACTTTCCCCAGGCTGGGTTTTTGGTATTTCCCAAGACTTTCCTTAACACTAAGTCACCCGGAGATAACGGCCTTAATCTGACATTGGCATCATAACCCTGCTTAGCTTGTGCTGGTAGTATGCTAGCTGAACCATAGCTTTTTCTCGTCGCTCATCTATTAAGTCTAGACTTTTTCTTAGCAGCTCATCATTCCCGTCCGGGGTGAAATTACTGGTTTTCAATGTCGGAAAGCCAGTTTCGATAGGTATCACCGCCTCAGCCCCATACGTCATCGAAAATGGGGTCTCCCCTGTTGATCGTCGGGGCGTCGTCCTATACGACCAGAGAACATGCGGGAGTTCTTCACCCATTTTCCCTTCGCCTCATCCAACCTTTTCTTAAGTCCGCCCACTATGACTTTGTTGACGGCCTCAGCTTGCCCATTTCCCTGTGGATAGGCTGGGGTAGAGTACCTATTCTTTATCCCCAAGTCGGCACAGTATTTTCTGAAAGCTTTGCTATCGAATTGCAGACCGTTGTCCGAGATAAGAGCTTGAGGGACCCCAAACCGGGTAATGATGTTCCTTAGCAGGAATCTCTTGACGTCAACATCCCTGATGTTAGCCAAAGGCTCAGCTTCAACCCACTTCGTAAAATAATCCGTTCCAACCAGCAGGTACTTCTTATTTCCCACTGCTCTAGGGAAAGGGCCAACAATATCCAAGCCCCACTGCGCGAAAGGCCAAGGACTAGAAAGAGGATTAAGGACTCCTCCAGGCTGATGAATATTCGGTGCGAACCTTTGGCATTGATCGCATTTCCTCACATATTCTTGCGCTTCCCTCTCATGCCTGGCCACCAGTAACCTTGGGTGATTGCCCTATGAGACAAAGACCTCCCTCCAGTGTGACTGCCACAAATTCCTTCATGTAGCTCTTCTAGCAGATCCTCTGACGCTTCAGGGCGTACACAAAGCAGATAAGGTCCAGAGTAAGAGCGCTTATACAGCTTCTTATCCTCGGATAGCCAAAATCGGGGAGCCTTTCTCCGTATTTTTTCTGCTTCTGACTTATCCTCGGGCAGTGTATCCTTCTCGAGGAATAGTATTATAGGATCCATCCAGTTACGCGACGAATTGACCTGATTGACTTGTAGCGTTTCTGTCGCTCCTCGGGTAGGTGTGCCCAAGTCCTCGATCATGATCATCCGAGGTAAATGTTGAGCCGAGGAAGTGGCCAGGGTGGCCAGAGAATCCGCGTGGGTATTTCCACTCCTACAGACATGGGTTACTTTAAAAAATTCAAACTTAGCTTGCATACGCCTAACCTGGCTCAAGTATTCCTGCATTCTTGCATCTCGAGCTTCTAGCTCTCCTTTGACCTGGCCCACCACAAGCCCCGAATCCGAGAAGATTTCCACAGACTTTCCACCCAATTTATCGACCATTGCCATTCCTGCTAGTAAGGCTTCGTATCCGCTTCATTATTAGTGGCTGAGAATCCCAGCCTAAGAGACTTTTCGATACGACTTCCTTGGGGGATATCAATACAAGTCCTATTCCCGACCCCCGCTGATTCGTGCCCCATCCACATATACCGTCCAGAGTAAGACAGGTTGAGCGGAAATGAGGCCAACCATTTTTCATCCATGCCACTTGGGCCGGTCTCTGTCTCTTCAGGTCCTTCAGCAAACTCGGCTACTAGATCGGCGAGCACCTGACCCTTTACGGAAGTGCGGGGCATGTACTTGACATCAAAAGCTCCTAAAATTGTGCCCCACTTGGCAACCCTACCAGTATAGTCTCACTTCGAAGTACTGCTTTGATCGGATATTGAGTCAGGACAACCACTGTGTGCGCCTGAAAATAATGGGGAAGTTTTCTGGTGGCGTGCACTACTGCTAAGATGGCCTTTTCTAATGGCAGGTAGCGTACCTCAGCCTCGTGAAGAGATTTACTCACATAATAGACCGGCCGTTGTACTCCGTTGTCCACTCGTATCAGAACAAAACTAATCGCGTGAGTGGTGATCGCCAGGTAGGAAAAAAGAACTTCGTCTACCTCGGGGCTAGACATAATGGGTGGCCGAGATAGATACTCCTTCAGCTGCTGAAATGCTAAATCACACTCCTCGGTCCATTCATATCCTTTCCACTTGTGGAGCAGTAAGAAGAAAGGCCTGCACCTATCCGCCGATCTGGATATGAATCTGTTCAAGGCGGCGGTCATCCCGGTCAGTCTCTGGACCTCCTTGGGATTCCGAGGTGGCTGCAGGTTAACAATGGCTCTAATCTGGTCGGGGTTGACTTCAATTCCCCTATGAGTTACCATGTAACCTAGGAATTTACCTGAACTTACCCCAAATGAGCATTTGGATGCGTTCAGTCGCAATTTATGCCTCCTTAATATCTCAAAAGTGTGGTTAAGGTCCGCCACGTGCTCGGCCACTACCTTACTCTTCACGACCATATCATCAATGTAAATCTCAATGTTTCTACCCAGTTGCTGCTCAAACATTTTCGTCATCATTCTCTGGTAGGTAGACCCCGCGTTCTTCAATCCGAAGGGCATTACCTTATAATGATAGTTTCCAGTGGGAGTGAGAAAAGCAGTCTTCTCCTGGTCTTCCAACGCGAGTGGGATCTGATGGTAGCCTTGGAAGGCGTCCAAAAAACTCATTCGAGGATGACCCACTGTAGCATCCACCAACTGATCTATACGGGGCATGGGAAAAGGATCTTTTGGGCACGCTCTGTTCAGATCTGTAAAATCAACACACACACGCCACTTTCCATTTTTCTTTTTCACTACGACTGTATTGGCTAGCCACTGAGGATAAAATACCTCCTTGATTGCCCCAGCCTGCTTCAACTTAGTCACCTCATCTTTAATAGCCTCGACGTGTACCTTGGACGGACGCCGAGGTGGTTGTTTCTTTGGAATACACGAGGGGTTAACATTAAGATGATGACAATGAACTCCGGATCCACCCCTGGGGCCTCATAGGCACTCCATGCAAACACGTCAACGTTCTTTCTAAGAACCTCGATCAACTGCTCTTTCTCCCTCAGGGGTAATTGAGCCCCAACCTGAAAATACTTCTCTGGATCATCACCGACGTTCACCCTTTCCAAGTCTTCACACCTCATCTCCTCCGGGGACGCGCCAAACTGGGCTCCCTGACCCCTTGATTGCTATAGATCACCTTCGGCTACTGCCAAAGCACTTACCTCTGGCCGATGTTGAATGGCCATTATCATACACTGCCTAGCCATATTCTGGTTTCCCAAAATCTCTGAAACCTCGCCTCCCGAGGGGTACTTCACTTTCTGATGAAGAGTGGAAGAAACCGCCCCCAAGGCATGCAACCATGGTCTTCCCAAATCGCTGTATACGGAGAAAAAGCATCCACCACGATAAAATCTACCTCCACCGTATCTAACCCAGTCTGCACGGGTAACTAACCATTCCCAACGGGGTGACCGATTTGCCTTCGAATCCCACCAATGGGGAATTATATGTCGTCAAGTCTTCAGGTTTCAAATTCAGCCCCTTGAATAAGTCAGGGTACATTACCTCGGCGGCACTTCCATCGTCAACCATCACTCTCTTAACGTCATACCCTCCGATCCTAATCGTAACCACTAGAGCATCATCATGCGGCTGCATGGTTCCTCTCTTATCCTCCTCTGAAAAGCCCAACACCAACGAGGTGCAGGTCTGGCCCTCTTCGGCCTCGTGCCGGGGTCCTCCCCGAGCATTGAGATACAGACATTACCCTGGAAGGGCAAGACCCGGTCCTCCCCGGAGCAGCGAATATAACGTTTATCGTGCCCAAGGGAGGTCCTCTCGAGGCGTCCGCCTGAAACGCCGAGCCCACGTGACCTCCTCGGCCACCGGTGTGATGCAGGAGTTGGGTCAACTTTCCATCTTGCACCAACTGTTCTAAGTGATCCCACAGATTATTACAATCTTCGGTGATATGCCCGTGGTCTTGATGATACTGACAGTAGAGATTCCTATTACGCTTCGCAGGATCCCCCGCCATCTTGTTGGGCCACTTAAAGAACGGCTCGTTCTTTATCTTCTCCAAAACTCGTTGCACTGGTTCTCGGAACACGGCGCTAACCACCTGGGAGTTGGCAGGCCCCGACTGCCCCCCAAAGTCCCTCCGAGGTCGGTTGTTGTTGTACCGGTCCGGCCTGAAATCCCTCCTCTCTTGCGTTACCGCTTTAGCTTTCCCTCTGCCTTGCATCTGATCTTCCTCTACTCTTCGATATTTATCTATTCGATCCATAAGCTGACGTACACTAGTGACAGGCTTGCCGGTCAGGGACTTCCTCAGACCGTGCTCGGTTGGAAGACCCTCTTTAAAAGTATTCATGGCCACGTCATCGTGAGCCCCATCCACCTCGTTAAACATCTCCCAGTATCTGTCTGAGTAGGCTTTTAGGGTTTCCCCTTCTCGCATAGACATGGACAGTAGCGACCCCAAGGGCTGAACAACCCTTCTGCAGGTAATAAAGCGAGCGCCAAAGGCCTGAGTGAGTTTCTCAAAAGAGTCAATAGTGTTAGTTCTCAAGCCATTAAACCATCTCATTGCCACCGGACCCAGGCTAGACGGGAAAACCTTACACATCAAGGCTTCGTCCCTGGCATGAATAGCCATTCTCTGGCTGTAGTGACTAACATGTTCCACTGGGTCTGTCCGACCATTATAAATGGTGAACACAGGCTGGTGGAATCGTCGAGGGAGACTAGCGTCCTCAATATATCGTGTGAAAGGCGACTTAGAGACCTGATTCAAAGCCTTGTTCAAGGCATCATTCTCCTGACCCTGGCGAGTCGGACTTTTGCTTCTTCGCCTACGGTGATGTTCTTCCTCGCACGAAAAAGACTCACTGGGGGAGTTCTCGATCTCTGCCTGTAACTGGCGTCATCTGACTCCTCAGAAGAGTGCTTAGAGTCATGAGCCTTACGCCTTCGTCGTTCATATCGCAATTCCCTCTTCAACTTGTCGATCTCACGCTGCAGATTTCCTTCACTCCGTACAGGAGAAACATGGCCTTTCCCCCGGGAGCGGCTTCTATCTGTATGGGTTGTACGGGTACTTCCCTCGTGATCCTCTCCTTGTTCGCGGCCTATCGACGGATCGCCGTGCTGAGAGCCCCTAGACTCTGCTTGTTGTTGATTGGCGTTTGCTTGTTGCGGGCCCGCCAATGGTTGCTGCGGTACTCCCTCTTCCATCGTGAGTATCACACCTGCCCTTCCTTCTCAACAGATCAAGTTCTTCCCACAGACGGCGCCAATTGTAAGGACCCAATTTAAATTGAGTGTTGGGTTTTCAGCCCAATAAGCCCAAACAATAAATTTATAGAGTATGGGCTCAAGAACTAGTACTGTTTTTCAGGAAGGGTTCTACTCACCAAGTAATAAGGAATACTATTGATTCGCTCTATGAGGAAAAACTCTCCTCGGCCCTCTTTTAATTGGTCTGTTCTTCTCTCTCTCTTTTTCCTTTCTTCTTTTTCTGGTCCGAATCCCCCCGGTTTTCTTCGTTTCTACATTATATACTTCGTTTCTTTTTTTGTTTCCTTTGTACACGTGTAGTTCTTATCCTGGGGGCTCCTTTCTGTCCCATCTAGTCCCTACCGGAACCTTCAGCTTAGTGGTCATAAAGCTGTTTAGTTACTATTCAGGTATCACCTCCACATTAATGCGGCCAGAGTGTTAGGTGGACAGCATTTAATGAGGAGGTGATAGACTTTAGAAGATATTTTCTACCTTCTCCGACGCCTCTTTAAGCTATATCCAACTTCCAATTCAGCTACAACCTGGCAGAATCTTTTAGTCAGTACGAAGGTTACCTTCACCTCGGACTTTGTCGTCCTCGGACGTGTGCCATACCACTGTATATAACACCTATTTATACCTTTCATATCACCTATTTGACGTGAATAAAACTTCTTTAGGCTGTCCTCGGACAACTGCGTGTTCTCGGATCGGGCCTTTGGGCCCTGAGCCCAATTCTGAGGGCTACTATACCCTTTTTTAGATAACAGGCCCCACAATAACAATAAACCATATCGTATTCCTATAAAAGCACAAAAATACTTTCTCTCATTTGGCCATTAAAATTGCCCAAAAATTCTTCTCCTTGGCCATTGCACAAACTCGTTCTCTTCAGTTCTTTACATAGTAGTCTTCTTCATAAAAGTTTATAACCTCTCCCAACTTTTTACTCTATTCAAAGATTGCTTTCTGCTACAAATTTTTTTCGTTAAAATTTGAAAGATTTAATGATACATAATGTTTTTTTTAAAAGACCATAATCATATACATTGTTCAAGCTATGTTTTGAGATTTGTAAATTCACCATAGAAGTTTTCGAAAGGATTGTGTCTAAATGGAACTTCTGGAACTCGTAAAAGATCTGCATATATAAATCAAATTATATAACAACAATAATATGAAACATTTATCTAAACAATACTTTGAGTACCCTGCTTCCCCAACTATATTATTCTCGGCCTTGAAAAGCAATTCCACGTATGAGACACAGAGAGAGAGAGAGAGAGAGAGAGAGAGAGAGAGAGAGAGAGAGAGAGAGAGAGAGAGAGAGAAACCTTATCTCTCGGCCGGTTTGCCACTCCTATACATTGACCATAATTTTTTTCATTATACAACATATAGTTTAATGTATAGTAATTTGGTTTTTGAACTTTCTTTATAGTCATGAAAATTTAAGATCTCTCTCTCTCTGTTGGAATGGGGTTTTTTTTTTTTCTTTGGTTCTACTTTTAAAAACACTAATGGTGTGAAGGGGGGGGGGGGGGGGGGGGGGTGNTTAATTTCCACTAAGCTGTGGTCCGGAGGACCTGACATGACTTAGTTTCTGTTAATACTTCCATTCATAGTGTACTTAATTTCCACTAAGCTGTGGTCCGAGGACCTGACATGACTTAGTTTCTGTTTAATACTTCCATTCATAGTGTACTTAATTTCCACTAAGCTGTGGTCCGAGGACCTGACATGACTTAGTTTCTGTTTAATACTTCCATTCATAGTGTAAACGCATATTGCAGAAGCAGGATAAACTAAAGGGAAAGTAAAACATAACTTGTTAATAATAATACCTTCTTAAGTTACTTACATTCCAGGGATGGAGTATGGTTTTTTCATCTAAATCTTCTAAGTAGTAAGCCCCTATCCCCGCAACAGATGTAATACGATATGGCCCCTCCCAATTGGGTCCCAACTTTCCCCAGGCTGGGTTTTTGGTATTTCCCAAGACTTTCCTTAACACTAAGTCACCCGGAGATAACGGCCTTAATCTGACATTGGCATCATAACCCTGCTTTAGCTTGTGCTGGTAGTATGCTAGCTGAACCATAGCTTTTTCTCGTCGCTCATCTATTAAGTCTAGACTTTTTCTTAGCAGCTCATCATTCCCGTCCGGGGTGAAATTACTGGTTTTCAATGTCGGAAAGCCAGTTTCGATAGGTATCACCGCCTCAGCCCCATACGTCATCGAAAATGGGGTCTCCCCTGTTGATCGTCGGGGCGTCGTCCTATACGACCAGAGAACATGCGGGAGTTCTTCCACCCACTTTCCCTTCGCCTCATCCAACCTTTTCTTAAGTCCGCCCACTATGACTTTGTTGACGGCCTCAGCTTGCCCATTTCCCTGTGGATAGGCTGGGGTAGAGTACCTATTCTTTATCCCCAAGTCGGCACAGTATTTTCTGAAAGCTTTGCTATCGAATTGCAGACCGTTGTCCGAGATAAGAGCTTGAGGGACCCCAAACCGGGTAATGATGTTCCTTAGCAGGAATCTCTTGACGTCAACATCCCTGATGTTAGCCAAAGGCTCAGCTTCAACCCACTTCGTAAAATAATCCGTTCCAACCAGCAGGTACTTCTTATTTCCCACTGCTCTAGGGAAATGGCCAACAATATCCAAGCCCCACTGCGCGAAAGGCCAAGGACTAGAAAGAGGATTAAGGACTCCTCCAGGCTGATGAATATTCGGTGCGAACCTTTGGCATTGATCGCATTTCCTCACATATTCTTGCGCTTCCCTCTACATGCCTGGCCACCAGTAACCTTGGGTGATTGCCCTATGAGACAAAGACCTCCCTCCAGTGTGACTGCCACAAATTCCTTCATGTAGCTCTTCTAGCAGATCCTCTGACGCTTCAGGGCGTACACAAAGCAGATAAGGTCCAGAGTAAGAGCGCTTATACAGCTTCTTATCCTCGGATAGCCAAAATCGGGGAGCCTTTCTCCGTATCTTTTCTGCTTCTGACTTATCCTCGAGCAGTGTATCCTTCTCGAGGAATAGTATTATAGGATCCATCCAGTTACGCGACGAATTGACCTGATTGACTTGTAGCGTTTCTGTCGCTCCTCGGGTAGGTGTGCCCAAGTCCTCGATCATGATCATCCGAGGTAAATGTTGAGCCGAGGAAGTGGCCAGGGTGGCCAGAGAATCCGCGTGGGTATTTCCACTCCTACAGACATGGGTTACTTTAAAAAATTCAAACTTAGCTTGCATACGCCTAACCTGGCTCAAGTATTCCTGCATTCTTGCATCTCGAGCTTCTAGCTCTCCTTTGACCTGGCCCACCACAAGCCCCGAATCCGAGAAGATTTCCACAGACTTTCCACCCAATTTATCGACCATTGCCATTCCTGCTAGTAAGGCTTCGTATTCCGCTTCATTATTAGTGGCTGAGAATCCCAGCCTAAGAGACTTTTCGATACGACTTCCTTGGGGGATATCAATACAAGTCCTATTCCCGACCCCCGCTGATTCGTTGCCCCATCCACATATACCGTCCAGAGTAAGACAGGTTGAGCGGAAATGAGGCCAACCAATTTTTCATCCATGCCACCTGGGCCGGTCTCTGTCTCTTCAGGTCCTTCAGCAAACTCGGCTACTAGATCGGCGAGCACCTGACCCTTTACGGAAGTGCGGGGCATGTACTTGACATCAAAAGCTCCTAAAATTGTGCCCCACTTGGCAACCCTACCAGTTAGTCTACACTTCGAAGTACTGCTTTGATCGGATATTGAGTCAGGACAACCACTGTGTGCGCCTGAAAATAATGGGGAAGTTTTCTGGTGGCGTGCACTACTGCTAAGATGGCCTTTTCTAATGGCAGGTAGCGTACCTCAGCCTCGTGAAGAGATTTACTCACATAATAGACCGGCCGTTGACTCCGTTGTCCACTCGTATCAGAACAAAACTAATCGCGTGAGTGGTGATCGCCAGGTAGGAAAAAAGAACTTCGTCTACCTCGGGGCTAGACATAATGGGTGGCCGAGATAGATACTCCTTCAGCTGCTGAAATGCTAAATCACACTCCTCGGTCCATTCATATCCTTTCCACTTGTGGAGCAGTAAGAAGAAAGGCCTGCACCTATCCGCCGATCTGGATATGAATCTGTTCAAGGCGGCGGTCATCCCGGTCAGTCTCTGGACCTCCTTGGGATTCCGAGGTGGCTGCAGGTTAACAATGGCTCTAATCTGGTCGGGGTTGACTTCAATTCCCCTATGAGTTACCATTAACCTAGGAATTTACCTGAACTTACCCCAAATGAGCATTTGGATGCGTTCAGTCGCAATTTATGCCTCCTTAATATCTCAAAAGTGTGGTTAAGGTCCGCCACGTGCTCGGCCACTACCTTACTCTTCACGACCATATCATCAATGTAAATCTCAATGTTTCTACCCAGTTGCTGCTCAAACATTTTCGTCATCATTCTCTGGTAGGTAGACCCCGCGTTCTTCAATCCGAAGGGCATTACCTTATAATGATAGTTTCCAGTGGGAGTGAGAAAAGCAGTCTTCTCCTGGTCTTCCAACGCGAGTGGGATCTGATGGTAGCCTTGGAAGGCGTCCAAAAAACTCATTCGAGGATGACCCACTGTAGCATCCACCAACTGATCTATACGGGGCATGGGAAAAGGATCTTTTGGCACGCTCTGTTCAGATCTGTAAAATCAACACACACACGCCACTTTCCATTTTTCTTTTTCACTACGACTGTATTGGCTAGCCACTGAGGATAAAATACCGGACCACAGCTTAGTGGAAATTAAGTACACTATGAATGGAAGTATTAAACAGAAACTAAGTCATGTCAGGTCCTCGGACCACAGCTTAGTGGAAATTAAGTACACTATGAATGGAAGTATTAACAGAAACTAAGTCATGTCAGGTCCTCGGACCACAGCTTAGTGGAAATTAAGTACACTATGAATGGAAGTATTAAACAGAAACTAAGTCATGTCAGGTCCTCGGACCACAGCTTAATGGAAATTGAGTACACTATAAACCGTAAAAGTACCTCTCTGGATGAATCATAAAGGTACTATCCTAGGTAAGTGTAATCCTCTAATGAATGTTATAAAGAGCCTTTATAAAGCTGCGAAGGTCATCACTATGATTCTGGGTATGAAGTTTTGATTCTTCCCTATCGTATTAACTTTTATCCTTCTTACAACCCGAAACCATAAGACCAATGGATAAACAAACGAAAGTAATAAAGAGTAACCATGCATAAAATTATATAGATAATAGACGAAAATTTTGGAGGTCTCTTATAACTTGCAAAAAAAAAAAAATAAATAAAAAAAAAATAAAAATATATATATTCAGAGAATTAATTACAAATAGCTATTTGGTCAACTTTATTTGAAGCTTGGGAGGAAGCGTATCTCATACCCACTGTCGAGGGAATCTTGTACTTAGCCCTAAATGATTCCATTTGCTCCTCGGAATCGACCAGATACTTAAATCTACCCATCTTCTAGCAATAGAAAAATTAATACAGAAAATGAAAAAGTAGAGAAAGGTAAAGAAACTTACAGGTGTGGAAAATGAGCTCCTCGGACGGACTCTTGGTATTTATGAGAGTATAGAATAATGAGAGAAAGACAGATTCAATGAATACGTGCTGAGAGAGAGTAATCTGTAACTGAAAAAAGATTTGATTTGAAAGGCACTTTACGAGGGCACAGAAAAAAGGAGCGGGAAAAGCCCCGCCCATAAATGCAAAGTATCCCCCACCGTTAGATTTGCATCAGGTCGTTGAACGTGTGGGACAGCAGAGCAGTTACCATTTAATAATAGCGTGCCCATAACGCCGAAGCGTCAGGAGCGCGCCTTGGGCAAACAAAAAGACATTCTGAAAGTGGGGGAAACCTACGAATTAAATGAGGGCTGGATATCAAAATCTCCTTTTTTCCGAGATGGCAAAAAACGAGATTTTGAGGGGCTATTGTGGGGCCTGTTATCTAAAAAAGGGTATAGTAGCCCTCAGAATTGGGCTCAGGGCCCAAAGGCCCGATCCGAGAACACGCAGTTGTCCGAGGACAGCCTAAAGAAGTTTTATTCACGTCAAATAGGTGATATGAAAGGTATAAATAGGTGTTATATACAGTGGTATGGCACACATCCGAGGACGACAAAGTCCGAGGTGAAGGTAACCTTCGTACTGACTAAAAGATTCTGCCAGGTTGTAGCTGAATTGGAAGTTGGATATAGCTTAAAGAGGCGTCGGAGAAGGTAGAAAATATCTTCTAAAGTCTATCACCTCCTCATTAAATGCTGTCCACCTAACACTCTGGCCGCATTAATGTGGAGGTGATACCTGGATAGTAACTAAACAGCTTTATGACCACTAAGCTGAAGGTTCCGGTAGGGACTAGATGGGACAGAAAGGAGCCCCCAGGATAAGAACTACACGTGTACAAAGGAAACAAAAAAAGAAACGAAGTATATAATGTAGAAACGAAGAAAACCGGGGGGGATTCGGACCAGAAAAAGAAGAAAGGAAAAAGAGAGAGAGAAGAACAGACCAATTAAAAGAGGGCCGATGAGAGTTTTTCCTCATAGAGCGAATCAATAGTATTCCTTATTACTTGGTGAGTAGAACCCTTCCTGAAAAACAGTACTAGTTCTTGAGCCCATACTCTATAAATTTATTGTTTGGGCTTATTGGGCTGAAAACCCAACACTCAATTTAAATTGGGTCCTTACAGTTATCACATATTGAAGACATCATGTAAATTTTTTGTTATTTGGTTGATATTTGTACTAGGATTTGAAGAAGTTAAAATTTTATATTAAACAATTTTAAAAGTTAAGATGCTTTAATTTGTTAAATTTTTAATCATATAGTGGGGAGGAGGAGGTGGAGTAAGAACCAATTGCTTAATAATTTTTCTCCTCTCTTATCAGTTATCCTTATTTATGAACACATTAAAATCCAAAGTAGGAGTGTACACAATTTTGTGTTATTTTGCTTTATTCAACTATTATTTGATAAAATGTCATTTTTTATTATTAAAAGATAGAAAATAAAAATTCATTGGAGAATAGAAGAGTCAAAAAATGTAACGTTAAGATATGGTTTTTCACATAATATTTATGTTGGCTTTATTCCATGACAAAAAGTATTGTAATTGCATTAATTTATTTCCTTAAATTTTGTGGGATTTATTTGTAATGGGTTTAATACTAAGTTGGTGAAGATTTCTCAAGAAAGTTGATCTCGTGACTTGGCTTGCGATTGGATTGCAGCACCCGCAGAAGGCTATGTGAGGAGCACATGAGAAAGTTCAACAGTCAGTGTGTTTCACGAGTCACTCGCGACTTGGCCAACCCGCGAGATAATCGCGAGATACACTGACTAGCTAGGTTTTACGTGTGACTATTCCTCTTCTTTACCTTACTATATATACCCTCATTACCTACAAAATTGTAAGGAGGTTATTCAGAAGAAAACCCTAGATAGGTTTTTACAACATACCCACCTTGTTAGAGAGAGCTACTCATCCTCAAGGGAGAAATTCTTGTAATATCTTCTCCTCCCCTCTTCCATTGTTATACATTGAGAGGAGATTTGTACCTAAACACAACCCACACATATTCAGAGTGTAGAGAGTGATTTGGAACTTGGAAAGCATTGGAGATTTGCCAAAATAAGCCAGTGAGGCTTGGTGGATGCAATTGGGTAATATTACGAGATTCGGGAAGCTAGTGAAGACAAGACTCTAAGAAGTCCGTTGGTAGCTGGACCTTGGAGGGCTCAAGTACTTTAGGTAGATTAGGCTTGAAGAGTCTTTTCGGTATCTTTCTATTACAACTTATTCACTAGTGGATCATTTCGACTTGGAGGGTCGCGTAACGAGTTTTTCGGTTTCCTCTTCAATAATATGTCTTTGTGTTATCTTGTGTTTGCATCTCTCTTCTCTTAATTTTTAAGCTTACCTTTTATTGTTTATAGTATTTGCTTATGCCTTAGAGAGTTGTTTCGGTTATTGCGTATCATTTACTATTGTTTCGCACTTAGATAAGTTAGAGTAAAAGCAATTAAGCCGTGTTTTTAAAATTGAGGGTTTAAACAAGTTATAATGTTTTACACTATTTGAGCTTTAATTCATATAATAATTTCAAATGTGTGTTGCTTCTTAATATTTTCAAAGATATTAAAGTATAGACTAGTCTCTTTGTGCTTTGGTTCTTAACATTTTTAAAGACATTAACTATAGACTAGCATCTTTGCGCACACTATGCGCATGCTTAGAGGCTCTTATATTATTTAAATGTTAATAGTTTCTATTCATCATAATTCGTAGTTGATGCATTTTCCAACTACAAAACACCTAAGAGTGATAAGATGTAGCACAAAAAAATCAATACACCAATAAAAGCATAAATCTCATCACACTTCTAGGTGTTTTTGTGAGCGTAAAATGCATTAACCACAAATTATGATGAATGGAAACTATTAACATTTTAAAAAAGTAGAAGAGCCTATGCGTGTGTGAAGAAGCTAGCTTCATGACACTCTTGGCTCCTAGTTAATAAGTACACCTAATATACACGCACAATTTGCATTTGTACATTACATTTAAAACTACTCACGTCTCCCATTTTGTGTTCAATTATACAGTCATATACGTGTTCTTTTGAGAGTAATAATACAATTTGTGTTAGTATCAGAACATTTAACATTCATTAGGATAAATACGACACTTAGAGCATTAGCATCAGGTGTTCTAAATGCTAAAAATTTAGCATTTAGCACACCATACACCAAAAACCTACCACCATTTGATGCTTCAAATGCTAAAGAATTTAGCATTGAGCTACAAGACCATTCTATGAACAGAATTGTATAGTAGAAAATACTATAACTTATATATTTATTATTTTCTCTCTCTGTGTCTCTTAACTCTATCCTCTCTCTCCTCTCTTCTTTCTCTCATGACCAGTCCTCCATCAAACGCCATTGCTCATCACAACTCCAAAAACCCCTATGACCGATCATCTCCACTATTTTTTTTTAGTCACTCACAGTGGTGGGTATTGGGAAATTTTTCAAATTGGATTTATGGGTTTTTTGTCATTTTGGTTTTGGGTTGTGGTTTTTGTTGTTGTGGGTTCTATATGCAATATATGGTGGTAGTGGTTGGGGTTTTGTATGGTGTTGTTGGTAGGTATTTTGGCCGTTGGTGGTTGTGAATTTGGTAATGAGTTTGTTGTAGGTATTTGGCCGGATTGATTGGGCTTGTTTTGTATTTTGGGTTGTGGAGATGTAGTGGTTGTGGCAGTGGTTGTTGGTTGGTGGCCACTGATGTGGCCCACTTGGTTATGGTTTGTATTAGGTTGAGTTTTGAGTTAATTTTATTTTAATGTATTATATGTATAATTTTAATATATTGAATTGAGGAATAGAAGATGTACATTTTTAGACCCCTTAAACACAAATAAATTAACCTAGTTATTTAGCTAAGTGATTAACTTAGGTAAATTATTTAGATCTAGGTTAACACAGATAAATCATATCATTGAAACAATGTAGAAAATAAATAACACAATGATATGATAACTCAGGAAAACCAAATCGGTAAAAAACTTGAGGAGGATTTAACTTAACTATCTTCAAGGTAAAACAAATCCACTATAAAAGAATTGAAGTTTACACAATAACGACTTAAACCACTAACATCCTATTGCTACCTCGAGTAGAAAACTTACTACTACGACCACATGACAGCTCTGAGTCCATGGACTACTTCTTTCTTGGATTCATAACAGCCACAAGTACTCCTACTTGTGATATTCTTTAAGCTCTTTATGCAGCAACTGAACCGATCATCAACCTCTTGACATAATCTTAATTTTTGATAACCCTAAGTATATGTGAAGGCAAACACCTCGAGATCTCACAAAAGATTCACATACATAGCATAAACAACAATAATAAAATGTGGCTAGAGTTTTTCCTTTTATACTTGAACAATACATAAAACCCTACACGTCATATGGGCTTGAGCTGAGTTGGAAAATTCTACAGAAAAACAATATGCACGAGCTTCGATCGGTCAAGTCTAATTTTCGATCGATCGAGCCAGACAGATTTACTCAATAAATCCTACAGTACTCTCGATTCCAGCTTTACACATAAACATACTTTGAGCAAGTATAAAACAAGACTAAACGTTTTGATCATGGTTTGCCAACATTACAAAATGAAGTTCTAATATATTTAAACCTTAAGTCTTAGAACTTAACAAACTCCCCATTTGACAATCCATGACAAAACACTTAATAAACAAAATGCTAAAATTTACAAAAATAATAGCCCATTACAATATAATTGCTCAACAAAAATAATTCACCCTAACTACTATCTATCAGTTGCAAGTATAGATAGCAGCACGATTGAATCAACCTGTATATTCCTGTAATACTTAACAAATACATAAATGCATGTGTGAAAAATACAAGTAAAACAAAATAAATTCTTGATTTCACATAACATAAACTACAAGACATATATCATGAATAACCTCATAAATATAAATCAATAATCAATGTAGCACAATGTGAAATAAGAAACAGTAATAAAAAAACAAGATGTCTCCCCTTATCATATACAACTCATAAAAACTAAAGAAATCAAAGTAAATACATCATGAGCCAAAATAAGTACAAAGTGAAGCACCTAGATATAATCTAAAGCTCCAAAGCTCCAATACAACAAAAAAAAAATCTCCCCCTATCTCCATCTATCTCCATCCATATGTACTCTCCCTTTTTGTGACGAATTGCCAAAGGGCAATCAAGACTCATCATCAAAAGGAGGTGGTGGAGTTGACCGTCTAAAACTCGCCAACTTTGCATGTAAAACCTGAAACTCTGTGAGAATGTCCACCAAAAGCTGACTATGAGCCGCCTGAATGGTCATGACAGTGTCCAACATACGACGAATGCTGGAATTATCCAAAGTAGAAGGTGGAGGAGCAGCAGTAGCAGTTGGATCAATGAACGCATCAATAGCCAGATCACCTATGGAAGGAGGAGGAGAAGGAGACGTAACACCTGAAGAGGAAGAATCTACTTTAGTTTGTTTAGAGCTAGCTCGCATCTGAGCAACCCTTTGCCTAAGGAAGGTAGCACCTATAGGAGCAATGATATGTACGAGCTCAGAAGCTGGAAACTCATCTAAACCTAGATGCAACAAAATACGATGAATAAAAACTGGAAAGAACAGAGCATAAGCAGAAGAACTACTCCTATGAACCTCAACCAAAGAATGAATGAAAAGATGAGAAAAACTCATAGAAGCATTTGTGACAAGAGCATACAAAAATGCACATCTCTCGATAGGAATAGTATGCAAATGAGAGATGGGCCAGATAGAATGACAAGAAATTCGAAAAAAGAGATAATGAATCTCGGTCAACTCATGAGAGGTGATCCAAGGATCAGAACCCCACTGGATAGAAGATCTAGTAAGATATGACATAATGTCATCTAGGGAAGGAGACACGTCATAAGGATAGACGAGATGCTGGGCCTTAGGCACCCCAAGAGCAGAGGCCACTACCGTAGGAGTAATAGTATACTCTTCACCCCTTATCCAACTTTTCATAAACTGAGTGTTGGAATCATTGGAGTGGACAGAGAGGTTCGAATAGAACTCTCTGATTAAGGTAGCTAGAGGAGGATGGTCAACATCCAACAAAGGCAACCACCCCCTACTCTCAAAGTTTCTTCTAAGAATGTTTAGCTTCTCATACGTCTTTTGGTTTTTCTCACTCAGAAACCTCTCACTATCAAAAGAAGGAGCAGAAGAAGAGGTGGATGTCCTATGTGCTCTAGTCTTCCTAACCATGATGTTAAAGATTAGAAAGGATAGAAAAGAGACAAAAGACAAAAACAAGAAAAACCCAAGGGCAGATTGCATCAGACACAGTTAGAGCAAAAAAAAAAAAAAAAAATCAATCTATATGATGCATAAACAGAATTAACATATGATGCATACTTTAATGTAGTGAGTATAGTTCAATTTTACTATAAAAACACAGAATTTGGCTTGAGTAAAGGGTTTATATCAAAAACCCAAAATTTTAAAAACCCACTTTCAAAAATCCCAACAAATTGACCAATTGATCATTACACAAGTTAGATAATAGAATATAATGACTAAATCAATCAATCAAACAAGCCAATTTCATCAATTAATGCTCAACTGAACAAAAATCCCAATTCGGGTAGTTTTAAGCCCTAGAAAATCCAATTTTTTCCAATTCATCAAATTGATCCAATTAAATCACATAGATCAGTTTACTATCATCGAAAAACAAAAACCCATTGATCAATTTTGAAAAAAAATGATTGAAAACAACAAAAAACCCCCAAATTTTCATAGGTTCAAATTTTTCCCTAAAATGCATGAAAAAAAAAATGCATGAAACATGAAAATAATTGAAAAAGGAAGGGTAAAAGGGTCTTACTAGTGTATGAAGACAAAAACCCTTGAAACAATTTGAGGGAAAATGACAAAAATCTTGACTTTGAATCTGGATAAATCGAAGAGAGAGAGAGAGAGAGAGAGAGAGAGAGAGAGAGAGAGAGAAAAGCTTTTTGAAAAAGTTGAAATAGTGATGAGCACGTGAAAAGCTTATGTTTTTAAAAAACTCTCTGAACAATTTTTTCGATTGATCGAAAAATAGATTCGATCGATCGAAAATTACATTTGATTGATCTAGCAGCGATCGAGCATCGATCGAGCTAGGCAGATTCAAACTAAATTTTTAATCGCAATTTTGATCGGTTGAGAAATAGGTTCGATCGATCGACAATCTGGAAAAATTAAAATTTTGACAAACAGAGCAATTTTATGCAGAAACTCCTTAAAGCATAGTATTTCATGAATGAAATACATGAGTATGAGATTAAAAGTTTTTCAAAAACCCTTGAATTTAAGCCAGATCTTCAAAAACAAAAATTTCACCCAAATTTTCCTAAAATCTCAAAGATTAGACACATTTTGCAATAAAATCAAGGAACTTTCAATCTTGGATGGCCATAACAAGATTACACACAATAACATGTACTAAGTTTAGCAAAGAATAACTTGTGTAGTGTATGCAACTAGCAAAAGTTTGAGATACATGTAAGGTGATATGTGAATAGTAATCAATTACAATTTTTAAAAAATTCATCATATAAATTTTAAGGAGATCATTACCTAAAGAGTTACATCATATAACTCCCACATCTCCTAGAATAAAAGCTTACAATCATGTAAGTTTCTTGATTTGCCTCATAATGTACACACCAGTTTTATTTGATTTGAATCTTATTAAAATAACCAAGATAATGTACACACCAATTTTATTTGATTGTAAAGTTATTATGGCCCAATAATATACACACCAATTTTAGCATTTAATCTAAGGCTACACCTTATATTCTTTTTGTGCATGTGTTACACTTTCTCAAGCACAAAAACTAATGATATGCACTAAGGTGTTCATGATTGGCTAGTAAACAGTGGTGAGATGGTTATTTATGCCTTTCTCAATAAGTTCAAGTCCAACAAATAAAAGCATGTGACTTCTAGATCAAGGCAAAGTGATCATAAACTATAAACATCTTCCCACACAACATGCACTACGAAGCTCAAACTAGTAATGTGCAATAAATAAGCTCATCCAAGCTAAATAAGGTACATAGACATGTTATGTAAAGGTAATATGGTCAACCCTGATTTCAAATTCAAGAAAAATAATGCAAAACACATTTTGCTTCTATTTAAAAAAAAAAAAAAAAAAACAAAAAACAAAAACAACCTAGAATGAAATGCATGAATGTTATGCAATGCAAATCCTAGAAAAACAAAGGGAACAAAAACAACAAAGAAGAGTGGTCACAAAAAGTAAAGCAATAGAGCACAAGGACCATATTAGAAAGACTCAATTAGATTGAGCCTTTTGCATCCAAAACTTTTTAGATGCAACTCTAGCATTATAGTTATTCTTCAAATTAGAATGTTGAGGAACTCAAGGATTGGAATAAAAGTTTAAAACTTTTACCAACTCACCAATAAGTACCATAGGATCTTGTGCTTGAAACATAGGTACTTTTGGCTTATTTGCTTGCTTAGCAGCTTGCAACTTGAAACAGTTTAGACGAACGTGCCCAGACTTTTCACAAAAATGACAAACCTATGTAGGTCTATCATGCAACTTGTCCTTAAGAATGTTAGGAGTCTTAGGTTTAGACTCTTGAAGATCAACCCTAATCTTCCTAGAAGAAGTAACTTCAACTGGTTTGACAATCTCACTCACAGGAGACTCAGAAGAAGAAACAAAGTTTGTGGAATGATTCTTAGTCACAGAGATGCTATCTTCAAAACCTAGACCAGTTTTGTCTAAGGGAGACTTCTGAATACTTAACATGTGTTCAAGTTTGGAACTAGCAGGCTTATTTGTTTGTTCTCTAGCAACAGATAATTCAAGTTCCAAATTTTTAACTTTATCAAGTAATAACATGTTTTCAGTTTTCACTTTATCAAGCAATTCATTAGCATCAAACAATTTCAAGAAGCAAATTTTTCTTATCAAGTTCAAGAGATGCAATTTTCTGTAAACCTAAATCAACATTCATAGCATTCTTTGTAGCAACTTTGCAAAGCTTATTGTAGGCTTCTTGCAAATCTGCATTCTCAGAGAGTTCCCCATCAGAAGGGTTCTCTTCAACAGCAACACTTTCATCAACTACAGTAGTAGCTGTGAAACCAATGAAGTTGAACGGTTTTAGACCCCTTAAAACAATTAGATTAACCTAGTTAATTAGCCAAGTGATTAACTTAGTCAATTTCAGCAATTCTAGGTTATCACAAACACACAATCATATCAAAAGTATAAAGCAGCAGAAATATAAAAGACATAATGATATGATGACCCAGGAAACCACACGGTAAAAACCTGGGGAGGATTTGACCTAGCTATCCTCAAGGTAAACCTGAATCCACTATGCAAAAGAATCGAAGTTCATACAAAAGGACTTACAAGCTCCCTGCTTGACTTCCTAATGTTACCCACCAGTAGAACTTACTGATACGACTACGTGCAAGCTCCGAATCCACGGACTCCTTCTTTCTTTGGATTCTCCAATCAGCTACAAGCACCCACGCTTGATAATCTTTAAACTTCAATGGTAGCAACCGAGTTGATCATCAAGATGTTGAAGTAATCTCTACCTTGAAAACTCTAAGTTTTGTGTAAAGGAAAGCTCCTCTAGATCTCACAAAAGATTTACACAAAATAGCAAAGTATGAGTAACAACTCAACTGGAGCAACTCTAAAAACGTGGCTAGGGTTTTTTTTTATATACCTAGGATAAAAACAGAAAACCTAAAACGTTTAATGAGCTAGGGCTGAGCTGGAATATTCTGCAGAAAAACATTCTGCCCGAGATTCGATCGATCGAGTCTTTCCTTCGATTGATCGAGCCAGGCTGAAATGCACCAATGCATCTACAGCCACTCGATTCCAACTTTACATGAAAGACCCAACTTTGAGCAAATCTAAATAAGACTAAACAACCTGTTTTGATCATGGTTTGCCAACAATACAAATTAGAGTTCTAAATACATAAAATCCTAAATCTTTAGAACCTAACAGAAGTTTCCATTTTCATCACTACCAGATTCATTATCAGAAACTTCATCATCACTAAGGGTTACAACCATAGCCTTACCCTTTGATCTCAAGAATGTAGGATATTCTGATTTCACATGACCATACCCTTGACAACCAAAACATTGTTGACCCATAGAATTATTAGAAATTTGACCTATTTTTTCTTTAGGTTTCTCATTATTGTTCACCTTAGTGGGTTCGTTCCTTCTAAAATTTTTAGGTTCAGCATTGTTTTTACCTCTTGCCCTTATGTTATTGCTGCTCAAAAAATTTCTAAAATTCTTGGCAAGGTAAGCAATCTCTATAGCAAAGAGTTTATCAACAATTTCATTAACATCAACATCATCAACAGACTTAAGAGCCATTGATTTGGATTTGCTTGTCTTAGGTAGATCCAACTCATAGGACTGAAGAAATCTTACAAGTTCATTAACAGATATGGAGTCCACATTCTTGCTTTCAGTGATGGCAGTCACTTTGGGTCTAAAGTCCTTAATAAAAAATCTAAGAATCTTCCTAACAATTTTAGATTGATCATAGATTCCATCCAAATTATAAGCAGAGTTAACAATATCATTCAATTTAGCATAGAATTCATCTAAACTTTCATCATTAGACATTTTAATACTTTCAAATCTAGAAGTTAACTGCTGCAGTTTGTTAATTTTAATTGCCTTTGTGCCTTCATGCATAATTTGAAGAATATTCTATGCAGTATGAGCAACCTCAACATTAGAGATTTTTTTGAATTCTTCCATAGAAACAACATTGAAAATAGCATTTATGGCTTTGTTATTAAAAGCGGTTGCTTCTTTCTAAGAAGTTTGCCATTCACTAATAAGAGTAGTGGGCTTCTTCCATCCGTATTCAACGGAATTCCAAATTCTCTCATCAATCGATTTTAGGAATGCTTTCATCCTTACTTTCCAATAAGCATAATTATTCCTATCAAAGTGAGGTGGGATAACAAGAGAGTGACCATGTTCCATGACTACGTCAAGGATCAACTCTTAGATCAAAGGATCTAAATACTAGAGTTAACCCGTTCTGATACCACTTGTACGTTTTTAGACCCCTTAAATACAAACAAATTAACTTAGTTATTTAGCCAAGTGATTAACTTAAGTAAATTATTCAGATCTAGGTTAACATAGATAAATCATATCATTGAAATAATGCGAAAAATAAATAATACAACGATATGATAACTCAGGAAAATCAAACTGGTAAAAAATCTGAGGAGGATTTAACCTAGCTATCCTCAAGGTAAAAAAAATCCACTATGAAAGAATTGAAATTTACACACTAGCGACTTAGACCACTAACATCCTATTGCTACCTCGAGTAGAAAACTTACTACTACGACCATGTGACAGCTCCAAGTCCACAGATTACTTCTTTCTTGGATTCACAGCAACCATAAGTACTCCCACTTGTGATATTCTTTAAGCTCTTTATGCAGCAACTAAACCAATCATCAAGCTCTTGACATAATCTTGATTCTTGATAATTCTAAGTATATGTGAAGGCAAACACCTTGAAATCTCACTTAAGAGATTCACATACATAGCATAAACAACAACAATAAAATGTGGCTAGGGTTTATCCTTTTATACTTGAAGCAATACATAAAACCTTACATGTCAAATGAGCTTGGACTGAGTTAGACAATTCTGCAGAAAAACAATCTGCAAGAGTTTCGATCGATCAAGTCTAATTTTCGATCAATTGAGCCAGACAGATTTACACAATAAATCATACAATACACTTGATTCTAACTTTACACATAAACATACTTTGAGCAAATCTAAAACAAGACTAAACGTTTTGATCATGGTTTGCCAACATTACAAAATGAAGTTCTAATACATTTAAACCTAAAGTCTTAGAACCCAACAGAAGATGTGATGTATGGTGTGTTGTAAAATGGTGTGCTAAATAATAAAGTAGGTTTTTTATATGTTAAAATGACATATTTTTATAACACGTGATGCTGGTGCTTAAAAGATATAATCTAAATGAATCACAGTTAAACACAAAATATATATCATTAGACAATTCTAAATAAAACCTATAGCTAGCTATCAGCCTATTACACATAGATTTAGTATAATATGTTTATTATATTAAATAGTGAAATTCAAAAATTTAACAACTAAAGCTGCCAAAGCCCATTGCATTATCCTTCACCTTTTTCTATTACACTAAGAGCAATTGCATCAGTGGGCCTAAAACTTTCCATTTATTTTACAAAAAGAACATACTTTTTTTTTTACACGATCACTTTTACAAAACACTCACAACAAATTATCTATTCTAAACATTTATTCAATAAATATTCATTCTTTTACATTTTTTATTATTTCCTTCACACTCCTCTCTAGAACCCTTTCACTTATTGCCACTCTTTCTCTTATAGGCCTAACATAACCCAAAATAACCAACATCCATCCACCATCAATGATCAATCCACACCTACCATCAACCTAACCAGCCACCATCAATGAGATCAACCACCATCCTTAACCCACCCATCCACTATCAACGGGATCAATCACCATCATCAACCCACCCTTCATCAAGCAACCATCCTCCAAAAACCCAAATCTAAAGAAATCTCAAACCGGCCAAATCCACTATACCCAAAACCCCGTTCAACCCAAATACATATGAAATCAAAATCTAATCCGAACCAAGCACATGCAAGCTACAAGTTTACCTAACATCATCATCATCATCATCTTCTTCTTCTATAAACTACCAAGCAAAATAACTCAAATAATACCCAAATCAAAATAAAAAATCCAACCAATCCAGACACAAGTTTATAAGAATGAAAGCGGCATCTCAAACTTGACATAACCTCACCACCCCCAGCATCACACCACTGCCAGCAACCGACTACCAGCATCTCCGATCCCTTCCCACGTGATATTACACTGCGGTGGTTGAGGTTGGGTCAGGTGGTGGTTTTGTTCTTGGGTTGGGGCGGTGGTTTTGTACAAATAGAGGAAGAAGACAAAGGGGAAAAGGAAAGATGAAGGGGAAGAGAAAATTGAGGAAGAAGCTAGGTGAGGAGAATGGGTCTATAATGAAGTGAGAGAAAAAAAGAATTAAAAAATGGTTTACAAATGAACAATAACTGTGCATATATGCACAGTTACTATAGCAAGATAGTATATTTACACATCTTTAGACCCACTAATGTGGGTAATTTTTGGCCCAAAATGTGTGTATATATGACCATTTTTTGTATTTTAGACTCATTGATGTGAGTGCTCTAATAGAGTCAATTGTTATTTTGCCTAAGGTTGTGCATTACAGTTCCAACACCAATAAATTATTTATTGTAACTAGTAAAAGTCTCGTGCGTTGTACGGCTTTAGTCATACATATATATATATATATATATATATAAACAAATAAGTTGATAAGAACAAATAAGTTGTTGTCTTTATCAATTGAAACTTAGATGCATGTTGCATATTTTGTTAAAATACTTATTGTTATTTTATCTAAAATGCATGTCGCATGTTTTGTTAAAATATTGATAAGAACAAATAAGTTGTTGTGTCTATTAACTAAACTTTAGATGCATGTTTTGTTAAAACACTTACTGTTATTTTATCTAAAAAAATTGATAAGAACAAATAAGTTGTTCTCTTTGTCTAAAAATTTATGTTTATCCAAAATATTGCTGAAGCAATTTGGCAAAACCACAACTTAGAAAAAATTGCAGCAATTTAGTGAAACCACTTTGTACAACCACAACTTCTAAACCCAATTTTCATTACATAATATATGATATGATTTGTAAATACTATATTTTTTGTAATTTAATATATTTTACTCTCTTTGGCCACCAACCCCCTAAATCTCTTTCATCTATTATTATATTTTCTCCCTTTCTCTCTATCTATTTTTAGAGTATCCCTCTCTCTTATACCTACCAAGATATGATATATATATATATATATATATATATAAAGATAGAAATACATATGATATAATATTGTAGTTATCTTTAAAAAGACTATATGAAAATGTTTCCATATTTTCGTTGAGATTTTTTTTTTCAAAAAATAAAGATATTATACTCGTACAATACACATCCCATTATTTATTCATTTCTGTATTTTTTTACATAATTTTTGAAACGTAATTTTCTTGAAAGGTGCTATGTTATACTCGTTGGTATAATTACCACAATATACATGTATCATATTTTACTAACTGTGCTATCTGTATTAGTCATTTACAAATGTGTAATATTAGAGGACAGACATGTAAACCTTAAATGGAGATGAATGAAAAATTATGACACTAGACCCAAAAAAAAGCCTTAGAGCACAAGTGATGAGGCTAATTATTATTATTTGTATATCCATATCTATTATATAATTGTTATTAAAATCTTGATATTTTACTCAAGACTAGGATATTTAATGAAATCTTCTCCAAAAATATATAAAATTATATATGAACATCATAATAGAAAATGTTTTCAACAAATTGTATGAACGGTGACCTATGGACATATAAATAAATAACTATATATATATATATATATATATAATTTATGACAATCTCAAAACAATACACCTTTGTAGACGCCTCATTTTGTACCTGTTAATAACCTTTGCTCCCTAGAAGCCCCAATGATGAGCTTGAAATATGTCAACCAAGGGTAATTAAAGAGTTCACAATAGTTTGAAAGTAATCATAACTCAAAAGTGCTCAAATCGCTTTGAAAACGATGTTGAAAAATGACATTTTCTCACTTTTTTGACTGTAACTTTTTTATCCGCAAATTATTTTTTAGTGAATGTTTCATTGTAAATTAGATATCCTGGGCTTTAATTTGAATATAAATTTTGTGTAATTTGGATTTAAATTGAGTGAGATATGATCATTTGAAGTCGGATTATCAGTGTGTCAGAAATTAGGGTTTTGGGAAGAATGCATACGCATGGGGTTAAGCATGCTTACACAGGCTCATTTTCAAGTCACTAGAACTTTTTAAGTCCCCAAAATTAGTGGAGCCCCTAGGAAATATTTTTAGGCAGGTCATTAAGAAACTTAAATTAAACAAAATATAATATAAAAAAACTTGAATCTTAATATCGACACCAAATACACACACAAGCAAATACATGAAGATTTACAATTTTCTTTTATGAGTTTTCATATTTCAAAATCGTTACATGATAATTTATTATCATTCGTCATTATCTATTGTTAATGTGGGTAGGTGTAACCATTTTATTTAATTAAGTTTGTATAACACTTTTGTTTTTATGCAATTGTCATTATCAAATTGTCATTATTAAAAAAAAAAAAAAAAACATTTTAAACCAAATGACAAAACTCAACCCACTTGTAATGTAATACAATAAGTGTCTTTTTAACCTTTCAAATCCTTTAACATAATTAACTTTACTATGTTTTTTTCTTCTCGAAGGACTAACCTTATAACAATAAGTTATTATCACATGACAACAGTACACATATATACATGTAACAAACCTTATGTATTTCCTAATTATTGAATAATATAAAGTTATATTATATCTATATACTATACATGCCCACATGTCACAATTCACACAAATAACATTATTACAAAAAAATAGCATACACAATCAATATCAAACATACACTCAGACACATATAATATAAATTTATAATAAAGAGAGACTTACTATTCACCAATACTCATTCTTTACTCTTAGAGTTGGAGATACAAGAGATAGATAGTGAAGAGAGATAAGATTAAATTCATGAGATAGAGGGAGAGTGATCTGTGATTTGTGTTGTTTGGTGTTGGGATGAGCTAAAATGTGCTATTGTTCGATTTTGGGTTGGATTGATATGTGATTAGGGTGCACAAGATCTAAACCCTATTCACCTTTTCTAAAAAGGTCTGAAACACAGCACCATTGTATGTTTTTTTATCTTTCCAAACCTCTCTCTAGTATACAACTAGGGCAGAAACTTGTTTTCAAAATTGTTTTCTAAATACTTTTCAATTAAAGTTTGTTCTTGAGTTCTATTGTATTCTTTAATTTTCTCTTGTAATCACAATTTGATCTCAGTATTGTAGGCATTGAGTGGTTGGTTAAACAACCTCAAACTCGTGATCTGAGCTAAGCAAGGCGAGTATTCTTTCAATAGATTCTTTCTTTGCTTAATACGTTTCATATGGGTTTATTAATATAGTTTTCATTCATCTTTTTGATTTGTTTAATGTTTGATTGTGACCATAATTTTCCATCCACCCTATTTAACCTCCAAACAAACACACCCTAAGTATCTAGTATCAACACGAAATGACATGCGAGTAATAGTATTTCATAGAGGCTGTTAAGTAATGAATGCTACGTCAACACAGTTTATATTGTTATTATTAATAAAATTTTGATATTTATCTTAAAAAAAATATCAACACAATAGTGACATATAAAAATGTATATATATATATATATAAACAAAAATTAAATGTATGCACGTAATTTTTTTTTATATCGACAATTATTTTACGATTCAGACTTAGGAAATCAATCATAGCCAAATTATAAGTGTTATTCTCATTGCTCCTAATCTCTATTTGGGATAAATTAAAATTATTGGTCAAGTTATTTTTTTATTCCAATTTATTATTTAACTTAAATAAATTAATAAAATAAGCCTTAACTAAGGCTATACTGTCCTACTTGAGAAATTATAAATTAAAGTTTTGTATATACCTAAAAATTTTAAAAAATAAAAATTTAATCTTATTCATAATCTTGAAATTAACCGTTAAGATGTAAATGTAAATAAAAATAAAGGTTCACAACTTCACATAGGTAGCACTATATCGTACATAGTTTTTTTTTTTCTTTTTTTTTCTTTTGGAAGTCAATGTTAAAAATTAGAAGGTCGGATATTATAGTTGACTTTTCTATAATATATGAATCAAATATTCCCACGGGAGTATCAGATTCAGATATTATATATATTTTTAAACCCTTATTTGTTTGCATAATCTTTAAATCTATTTTAGAGATTGTTGATGTATAGTATGACGCACCCCAAAAATGCCATAGCTGGTCTTTTATATAAAACCTGCTTGAATTAAAGTGGTCGTTCAAATAACGAAAAAAAAAAAAAAAAAAAATTGCTTGAATTAAAGTGGTCGTTCAAATAACGAAAAAAAAAAAAAAAAAAAAACACTAGTGATTGATCTTTATCTTAATTCTTAAAGCACAGAGGAAGGGATCGAAAATGAATTCTTTCGACTTAGATGCATTTGATCACAAAGGTAATCCAGCTGATAGGACCAAAATTGGTGGTTGGTTCTGTACAGGTCAAATCCTTGGTAAATTCCATTGTCTCTTATTGTGCATATATATATATATATATGGTTTTTAGCTACTTGAATTTTCCCAAATGTTCTTATTTGAATCTTACAGTAAATTTATATTCCTTGGAAGGGACCAAAGCAGGTGCTTCCAATTTCTATCTCTATTTCAAATATTTTTTGTTGTTGATATTCTATAGTTATAATAAGGAGGAGAGATTTGAATCTTAGACATCTTTATTAGAAACACTAAGTTGCTTCCATTTATTTTATTACTACCTATTTACAAATTGATTGCAACATTTAATTATCATGAAGAACTATTAAAGCAATTTAGTTCATATTCTAATTGGTTTTAGTCATAACTCTAATAAAGAAAATTCAAATATTTTATAATACTCATACCGATTTTGATCATTTTCCAAGATATTGAAATGTGCAAGAGACTTTCCTCAATGGCAATAATTGTGAACCTTGTGACATACTTAGTTGACACAGTGCATATTTCTAGCGCAAGTGTTTCAAAATTTCGCATCAACATCAGGGGGCACATCATATCTTCTATGCTTGTTCGGAAGCATTGTTGCAGATTCTTTTTTAGGCCGATATTGGACAATAGTCATTGCTATTGCAATTCATGTAGGGGTGGGTACTCTTTTAGCATGTGAACATGCAATCCTAATATGATATTTATATGCTACACTTCAATATATATATATATATATATATCTCTAAGTATTCTGCTTCCTTGCTTGCGAAGTTCTATATTTGATAATTAGGGAATATGCTTGTTAGCCATATCCATTGCTTTGCCAAACTTACGCCTGCCTCCTTGTGATCCTGCTTTATCCAATGAATGTGTAAAGGCCGACAGTCTTCAAATGGGCATTCTCACCAAGGCTGTGTATTTAACTAATATAGGAATTGGTGGAATAAAGTCAAGTGTTCCAGGGCTTGGAACAGACCAATTTGATCAAAATGATGACAAGGAAAATGCTCAAATGGTGCGTTTCTTTGATAGGTTCTTCTTAGTTACCAACTTGGGCACCTTATTGGCATGTACACTACTTGTTTATATACAAGATCAAGTGGGACGAAGCTGGGCATATGAGATTTGCTCGGCCTCAATGATACTTGCTCTCTTGGTCTTTGGACTAGGGACTAAAAGACATAGGTACAAGAAACGTGTAGGAACCCCTATACTTCAAATTCTTCAAGTCATAGTGGCTGCTGTAACGAAAAGGAAGACAACATTTCCATCTAATGCCAGTGCCTTATATGAGGACCCTTCTCAAGAATCAATCATATATCATACAAATTATAAGTTACGGTATGTGACCATTAGAACTGCTTAATTTTAGAGGTTTGTTGAGAATATTGTTTTCTTTCTCTATGAAAATAATTACTTCTCTTAAATTATGTTTTTCTATTTTTTTTTTCCTAAACTCCTTAACTAGTTTTCAAATCATTGATAGAATTGTTATAACTAAAGTATGCATATACTGCCCTATCAAAAGGGGAGAAAGTATGCATATAGTGCACTCTTGCAAATTGTATTTTGAGCGACGAAAATTAGTGAGTAAATATTTTTCGTTGCTAAAAATACAGATTTAGTGACGAATTATGAATTTCATCACTAATGTGATCTGAAAAATGAGCACCAGTAGGGAAAACTTTGGTGGGAACTTAATTAATCTATAGTGACGAAATATTTCGTGGCTAAAAGTTGAAATTTTTAGTGACAAAATATTTTCTCACTGTAGGTATTGCTATGGATAGTACTAGCGATGAAAATCATTTCGTCTCTATAAGGAAGAATTAGCAACGGAAAATAATCGTCACTAAAAAAAATCATGGTTTTTCTTTTCATTTTTTTAGCGATGAAATCACAATTCGTCACTAAAAGTATACTCTAGCGACAAAATTTGAATTTCCTCTCTAAAAATCTTAACAAAATTTGGGTTCTTTAGTGACAAAATTGAGCTTCGTCGCTAAAGGGGTTTCTAATTCCCTTAAACCCATTTCAGCAAATATATTTCACTTCCCTCCCAAACACAAACTATTTTCCCTTCCTTTCTTCCTTTCTCTCACAAACCCAAACGTCAGCCGCTGACTGTTTAACTCCCAACCGTTCACCTCCCGACAACCCTTTGCCTCCTAACGTCCCTTCGCCTCCCTTCCCCTCACAAACCCAACCCAACCCAACCCAACCCTCCCTTCAAATTCCTACGGCATCACTCTTCGCCTTTTTCGTTGTGGCCATGATGACCACTCTTGCTATACATGACAGCCTGATAATGCCTCTCATGAAAAATTCTAGAAATAGTCAAGGTACGTAAAGTAGAGATATTCTTACTCGAACAAATTCAATTCTAAGTTTAAATTTGACTATTAAACAAGCGAATTCAAACATAATAACTTGTTTATGAATAAGCTTAAACATAATAATTTGCTTATAAACAAGTTTGTAAGTATAACTCAATTTGAGTATATATAATATTTTATAATTTAAAATGTAAGAAAAAATATAGTTATTATTTAGACTTAAGATTGGATTGGTAAGTATGTCAATTATTTTATAAGGTATAAAATTATTATTTGTAATTTGTTGATAATACAAATAATCTTGTTTATAATAAAAATTATTATAATTTTTAACAATATAAGATTGGTAAATCTAATCTCTATAAGAAATGCTACCTCTATAGTATAGGCGAAAGAGACAGTCGCCTAAGGCTCCCATGTAGAAAAAGTCCCTCAAATTTTAACCAATATGATTTTTTTTTTTCTAATAGTATTAATTAAGCACAAATATTAGCCAATAAAAAAAATATTTTTATCAAATGAAAAAGAAGAAAAAAAAATACTATGTCTACAATATTTTTCGCAATAAATTAAACTCTAAATGGCAAATTGTTACTGGCTATTATTAATGGGTAAAAAAGTAATTTCAGTAGTAAGTTCAAACTAAAACCAGTAACAACTTTAACACTAAGTCTAGAAAAAAGAGCAATACATTAAAAATTTCATAATATTTTTCACAATAGTTAAGTTGGCAAACTTTTATTAGTTCTCATTTAGGTCTACCATTAACATCATATTTTTACTTACCACTCAATTTGCCACATCAACAAGTATGAAAAATTTTGCCAAATTTTTTGTGTCTATAGACTTTCTCAAAAAAAAAAAAAAAAATTATGCAGTTTATGTTAATTAGTAATTTTGCATCTAAAAAAAAAAAAAGAGTTTAAGTAATATTGAATTTTTTAAAGTCATATTTAAATATATAAAATGTCTCAATTTTGTTTTCACCTTAGGCCCCCAAATGTATCAAGCTACCCTTGTCAATAAGTTCATAAATTTAGAATTCATTCTATCTAATTATATCAAATAAAAAAACTTCAAAAATAATTTAGTTGTTAATTATTAGTATAGATTTGTGAAGGGATAGAATAATTTAGTTCTAATGTTAACTATAAATGTTATGTGAAAAAAAGTTAATCAAGTAATTTGTGCTTTGACAAGAAAAAGTTAATTTAATTTGGTGATGAGCTCAACTTGCATTCAAAATAAAATTAAAAAAACAATTTTGAACTTTTAATACTCTACTTAATTCGGCTTATTTACACCCTTAAGTCTATTCTACCAAATTTTCTCCTTTTTTTTATTATTTTTTTTTAATGAGGTATATAATAAGAATCTGGATTCAAAGTAGTCATAATAATTTTTGATAAATGAAAATATTTTTCTATTTATTTATTTATTTAATTATCTCTTTTTTCCTATTTAGGTTTAACAAACTTGCAAAAAGTAGGGTTAGGCCTATTCTTCTCCATATGAATGGGAACGGCAGCACTGGTGGAAAAGAGAAGATTATCAGTTGTTGAAGCCCGTGGAGGCACCATGAGGTCGACAACCCTTCCAATAAGTGCTTCTTTTTACTTCCACAGTTCATCTTAGTTGGTATTAGAGAGGCCTTTATGTTATCCGGAGAGTTGGATTTCTTCACAAACAATGCACCTAATGGGATGAAAGCAATTACCACTGCTCTCTACCTCACAAGCACCTCATTTGGTATGTTTTTTAGTACAATTTTGGTCACAATAATAAGTAATTATAGTGGATGCAATGATGGGCACAATTGGCTTCCTCCTAGTATTAATAAATGCAGATTGGATAATTTCTATTGTTTTCTAGCACTATTAACTTTGATCGACTTGGGATTTTATATTGTGTGCGCCTTAAGGTATAGACCAAATTCTACTGAAATTGTTCCAGAGATGAACGGTGTTATCAATACTCCTCCTAGAGAAGAAAATGTGTAACCGCAGAATCTTTGCTGCATATTAATAAAATTGCTGCATATGTTTTTCATTTGGATTCTCATATGAACTATGAATTTCTCCTTTCCAATTTTTCTGTTTGAACTTCAACGTGAAGCAACCCTTTTCTGCCTTTTACCTCCCTTGAGGTCTAGGTCTTTTTTTTTTTTTTTTTAATTGAAATTGTCTAGGTCTAATTTTAAATCCTCCATTTACGCCATGAAATACTATTCATATTCATTATAGTTTAGTGTCAATATCATCCATCTTAATCTGATTTTCAGTTTCAGCAGGTGAAAGTATCACACTATGTTATAAAAATGAGTTAAAATTTGAGATTTAAACCTATAAACTCTGCAATGCATAAATTAATGTTAAAACTGAATTACCTAAGATATGAAAATGTATGGACTGTACATAGCGCAAGAAACAAACCCAGGCAATGACAAAAACTTGAATTTCTATAAGTCCAAGGAATAGAAAGGTTCAAGACTGAAAGATGTCAAGAAACAAGAAAAATGATAAATTAGGTATTTGATCCCTATCTTTTATGTCGTATATATCAATTTGGTCCATGACATTTCAAATGTGTCAATTTGGTCACTAATCTTTTGTTATTGTAGCAAAATAGTCTAGGTTGTTAAATGATAAATAGAAAATGCTGACATTGCTAACAGCCCAAATAAAAAATTATTTTTATGCCACATCAAATGACATGTGTACTGCCACATGGAATAAAAAATAAACATTAAATTAAATTAAAGAATTTTTTGAAATATCAAATATAATTAAATCATAATATACTTCATTAGTTAAATTAAAAATATTAAATAAAGTAAAGAAAATCATTTGAATCCCAAACGCCCTTCACACCAAGAGCCATGGCAACGATTCCATCACTTTTCAAAATAATGGAAACCATTACTGTGCTGTAGAGGCTATGGTAGCAAATAAAGAAGTACAACTAGCGTGGGTGACATGGGGAACTAAGAGCAACTGCATCAACTCATACAAACTTTTCGTCTATTTTGCACACAAAAAACTACTTTTTTTTTATTATTTTACACACTCATTTTTACAAAACGCTCACATCAGTTTATCTATTCTACACATCTATTCAATAAAATATTCATTCTTTTATAATTTTTTATTATTTCCTCATTCACTACCCCTCTCTCTCACATACCCAACACTACCCAAAAATATTAAAATATTAAATGCACGAGTTACAGTAACCGTGTATATATGCACGGTTACTGTAGCACTTGTGCATTTATGCACAATTTTACATCCACTAATGTGGGTGTTTTTTTGGTCAAAATGTGCAATCTCAACACTTTTTCTATTTTGCACTATTTTACACTTACTGATGCAAGAGCTCTAAGGCAACTAATTTAAGTGGGGTATTTTTTATGTTACATTTTAGATCTCTGTAAACTAGATTTTTTAACTTAATTAATTAACCAAGTGAATACTTAGGTTTATTATTCAAATCTAGATTAAAACAAAACAATCATATCATGCAAATTAGTTGAAAAATAAATAACAAAACGATAAGATGACCCAAGAAAACCAAACCGGTAAAAAACTTGGGAAGAATTTAACCTAATTATCCTCAAGTAAAAAGCAAATCCACTATGAAAAAATTGAAGTTTGTATAATAGAACTTAGACCACTAACATTCTATTGTTACCTTGAGTAGAAAACTTACTACCACGACCCCATGATAGCTCCGAGTCTACAAACTACTTATTTCCTAGGCCTTTGCAACACAAGCACCCACACTTATGATTAAAAAAAAAAAAAAACTCTTATTTGTGACTCCAAGACCACTTTTGAAGGTTTAAATCATCAGCACCTTTGATGACTAGAGAAGGCAACAACTTCTACAATACTGGATCTTGAAATTTTTCAAGAAATAACATTGGTAGAAGACATGAGAGAGCTTTTTGGGTACAAAGCCCTAGATATAAAAGAGGCACACTCTTCTCTCTTTGAAAACTCTTATAAAAACGTGTTTAGGGTTTCCTTTATATACTAGGAAAAGTAGATTGAAACCTTAATACTTAATGAGCTTGAACTGCTATTTGGGTCAACTTAAAATTTTGTAGATATGTGTTTCAATTGGTCGAGCTTGTTCTTCGATCAATTGAACCAGGCAATTTCTAAACTCTTCTTTCTGCAACTTGTATATTCTTGAATCTTGACTTGTATCACCTTGAGTATTGTCTAATAATACCTATAGACTCTAGAATCTATATCTAGACAAGTTTGTGTTCACGGTTTGCCAATTGTTCTAAACTTTTAGAACCTAACATTTTATATATTTAAATATTAAATAAATATTTGTAATTAAATAATATTTATTTAATTTTCGTTATTATTTTTCTTATTTTTTTAGATGCAAAATTATTAATTAAGTTTTTGTATATAAGTTTTGGTAACATTTCATTTTCAATTAACAATATAAGAAATTTACTTAATCTTTTTTGTGACATAGATAATCTAAAACTCAACTGTAATAAGTATTGATCATAATATTATATAAGCAATACATGCATGCATTTAGAAAAGAATCTAGTAATATATATATATATATATATAATTTAAAACATTAATTGGGTTATGTAATCGGATTCATTATATTATTCAATGAATTGGATAAAGCAATACAATATTACTAAAAGAAACACTATCTATGAGATTAAGCAACAAAATACTACAAAATTATAATTGAAAATTTACAAAGGTGAAATTTTATTTTTAAAAAACCCACAAAAAAGAAGTGTGGGCTGGATCACATATATTACTACTTCTTTCTTCCTTTTTCTATAAAACCTATGCTACCCGCCTACTCACCCCCAAATTGTGAATGACCGTCTTGTGTTATATATAAAATAATTTAATGAAAAAAAGTTGGGCAGAATGTTTTGTTGACCATGTAAAGCTAAAGAAAAATTCCATAATACATTTACTCCATTGCATAAAATCATGTCTTTTGTCATTTCTGTTAGAGACATATTTTATGTAATTAGCTAATTCTTTGACAAAATGCACTTTACTTATAATTAGGTAGATCTAGAATAAGTTTAAGATTTCAAAAAACATGTTGTCCAAGTCAAGTGTTGAATCCATGAAGATCTGACCAAGAAATAAGTGAAGAAGAGTTGTTCATTAAAGCTCAACAGAATTCTTGAAAAAATCCTTTCTATCGAGATTTAATGTTGAAGCTCGACACAAGCTGTTTCTGTTGAGACTTATAAAATCAGAAATTCCAGATTTGATTTCTGACCCATGCTGAAATATTTGTGTAGGGTTTCTTTTTTCACAACCCTCGACATATATAAAAATTATTTTAAAGACCGTTGCGCATGCATTGTGTGACTGAATGCAAAAAGTGGCCTAATTCATTATTTTCTCTGTAGAAGCTACTACGTCTTTACACCAAGGGTTTTGTGACCAAAGAGCTTCTTGATCTTCATCGTTGATGAAATGAAAAACTTTGCAGCCAACAATCTTCTTCAAATTGGTGAGTTAGTCACGTATTGAGATCCGTGCATCATTGGTTAGTCACATATTGGGATTCGTACATTGAACGGAAAGATTGACACTACAATAAAAGTCCAATTGGGTATTGGGGTAAGGGTTCAACTGTAGGTTGATATTTCAAGATAGGTATTAATAAGATTCTTTATACTTGTAACCACTTGTGATTGATAATAGTTGATTCTTGGGAGTGGTAACCTTAAAATCACCCGGTGGGGTTTTGCCTCGGTGGTTTTCCCTGTTTATAAACAAATCACCCGTGTTAAATTTATTTTCTGCTACATTTAGTTATTTGGTGATTTGTTTATACTACCACGCCATTGCATGTAATTAAACCTAATTAATTAACTTAGGTAATTAATTAGTTTGCAAATGGGTCAATACATTTTTACCCTATTAAGTGGTATCAGAGCAGGCACACTTTGATTAGGTTTAATCTTTACTATGTGATCCATGGACTCCTGTTTGTCATAGATAGAGGACAGTCTCTTATTATACCTCATTTATTTGATGGCACTAACTATGCCAAGCTGAAAGACAAGTTAACTCAGCCTTCAAACTTGGAGAATAGATTCCCGAACCCAAGATTGTGAGAAGGGTGCTCAGGTCTCTGCCTGAGAGATTCCATTCTAAGATCATTGCCATTGAAGAATCAAGGGACATTGACACCATTCCTTTGATGGAGCTGTTTGGCAACTTGCAGACCTATGAATTAGGTTTGACTAGACTTAGGAAAGGAAGTAAAAGTAAGAGCATGGCACTAAAGACCAAAAGTAATGAGATTAACGAGTCTTCAGATGATGAAGATTCCAAGATGAAGTCATACATCACTAGGCAGTTCAAGAAGTTCATGAAGAATGCCGATGTGAAAGGTTTTGATAAGGACCGTAAGCAATCCCATTCTTCACAATTCAAAAGTCAAGACAGAGAAAAGAAGGATGCTAAGGATGGCGGTCAGTCTACTGTTCCCTCCAGGCCAAAGTTTTTCGGATGTCACGGTTTTGGACACATGAAACAAGAATGTCCAACATATCTCAAGTCAATTGGGAAAAGCAAGGCTCTTGCTGCTACCTTAAGTGATATTGAACCTAAGATTGAGTCAGATGGCAGTGATGACAAGAGAATTTTAAGTGCTTTAACTGCCATAATGGATCCTACTAAGGGGATCATAGAAGCAGTGGATGAAGAAGAGGACTTGGTGGAATCCAAATTTGAGAAAATGGACGATTAAGAGGACATTCATACAGCCTATGCTAAGTTGTACAAAGTTTTTGAGAAGCATGAGAAATTGTATAGGCTGGCCACCAAGAAGCTAAGTGATGTAGAACTAGATTGAGAGGAGCTCTCTACCAAGGTTGATGAAGTCAATCAAACCATTGGAGTACTACAATTTGAGAACAATTTCTTGGCTGAAAGAACTAAGAAGCTTGAAGCGGAGCTGTTTCAAGTCAGAGCTTAATTGGAGAGGACTTCAAGTGCAAGCTCGATGAGATGCTAGGCATTCAAAAAGCTGCTTTTGATAAAACTGGTTTGGGGTATGAATTCTCTTCTCCTAATATTGCCTCTTCTAGTAAGATTGTTTTTGTTTCAGCAGCTAATGATAATGATGCTAAAAATAATGAAGTTAAAACTGAAATAGCTAGTGAGAACTTAAACAAAGGCAAATCTATACTAGGAGCACCCTTGAAGGTTGAAAAGAAAGAGACTAGAAACCCTAGGATTAAGAAGGAAAATAACAAAAAGTCTCAACAAAAAAAGTTGCATTTCTGTCATCACTGCATAGCTTCAGGGCATACACGTCCAAATTGCTATAAGTGGTTAGCCACTCAACAAAGCAATAGTATGCTCTCATCTGGAAACCAGAATCAGTTTCCATCCCCTCTTACTCCTCTAGGAGATCTTCTTAAAACCATTATGTTCCTTTTGAACCTTAATGGATTCAATTCTTCCCCCTCTCCTCAAGATAAAAGGTTCGCGCAAAGGAAATGTCCTTCCTCAAAACCTAAAGTATGGAAGGAAAAAGGCTCCAAATGATTTATTCACTTTATCTCTCCCCTTGCTTGCATATCTTGCTTGTTTGTTGGTTTTCTTAGTTGTTTTTGAGTCAGTCTAGTTTTATGCTTTGTGTGTTTCTTCATGTTTTTGTTTGGTTGTTTTCATTTTTTATTTTATTTTGTATTTCATAAAAATTAAAAAAAAATTGATTGAAAAATTGAAAAATACAAAAATAGTGTGTTTGTGTATATTGGTACTTGTGTACCTTGGATGGCCATTGGAACAAAGTTTTCTAAACTTTAAATCTCTTGTAACTTAGATGAGCATCTCAATGCACAACTAAGCAAGTAAGTTTTGTGGCTCGTGTTTGTGATAAGTACGATTAAGATTGTCTCTTATATCTCATACGCATATCACTCTTTTTGATGGAAATGACTTGAAAATCCTAAGAGAAAGGTATAAGTAATCATCTCACTACCAAAGCCTGTCAATCATGAATAACATCTGTATGCTTAGGCACAGCAAAATTGGGATGTTTTAGCTTACATAAATGGGTATCTCTTCTCTCCCTTATATGCCCATGCATGCTATGCTTAAAAAGAAAAATATGCAAAGAAAATAAAAGCAAAAAGAAACAAAATGCTTTGAATATGATTGCAAGCGTATTGCTAGGAGATGTGAGAGTTATAGGATGTACCTCGAAGGTGATAGTTCTTATCAAGCAGTTATGATTGTGTGTGAATGTATTTGATTTTCTCATATCTCAAATCTTCATAATATGAGACACTTATGCACTCTTGCTATGTTTCACACGCAACACACAATTTTTTTGCTACTTTTGATTTATGTGCAGGTACAATGTGATTTGGCCTTCACAGGAGATACATGTGTTAATATATGCTTACTAAATTGTCTTAACTTATTTTTGAAATATAAAATTGGTTAGACTTGTTTAGTGTGTGTGAATGCGCTTTTGGATCTATCTGCTTTACATATATGTTGAGAGATGTTTTGAGAGATTAATATGTTGTTTGGATCTTTGGTTGAGTAGCTTGCTTGTTGCATTCATCTTTATGTGTTGTTTTTCCCTTTTTGAAAACTCCTTTTCTTCAAGCTCGATAAATTCTCTTTCTATCGAGCCTTCTTTCTCTTTTCTCGATAGCATCTCGATAGATTCTTGATCCATCGAGATTTCTGGGTTTCTTCTCGATAGAATCTTGACAACTTCTTCGATCCATTGAGCCAAATTTCTTTGCTCTCTGTCTGCTCGATAGATTCTTGACAGATTGTTCGATCCATTGAGGTGAGTTTTGCCATTGACAGATCCTTGACAGCACCTCGACAGATTCATTTCTGTCGAGATTTAGTGCTTGATAGACCCTCAATAGAGTCTTCGATCCGTCGAGCTGCATTTTCTATTTAAAGGATAGGCGCGATTTAGAATTCACTTTTTCTCACTTCTCTCTCGACCCAAACACTCTCCTCTTACTCAAATCTCCTTACCCACTCAAGTTTCGGCCTAGATCAAGCCTAAATCTCTTGGTAAGTGTTCTTCAACACTTTTTTTTCATGCATTTATGCATTTTTAGACCTAGGTTTTGGGTTTTGAAAATTTTTGGGATTTTTGAGATTTTTTGTGAAATTTTTGGGTTGGGTTGTATTGATTTAGTGTTATATGCTCATGCATTGCATCATCATTGCATTATAACAATGTTTCATGCATTTTAGGATTGTGTGCTTGATTAAACTTGTGAGTGTTGTTAGGTTGGATTGGGTTTTTACCCATGATGCTTTTAAATTCTCATGTCACATGTTTATGCATACGTTCTTTTCATCTTTCTTATTCTGAACTTCTGTTGTGTTTTATTCTCTTTCTTTCTCTCAGAGAGAGAGAGAGAGAGAGAGAGAGAGAGAGAGAGAGAGAGCCAAACAGTTTGCACATGGCACCTAAGCGCAAATCTACTTCATCTCGAAACCCTCACTATAACAAAATGTAACTCTAGTGACGAAAATATTTTTGTCGCAAAAAAGTACCTTATAGTGACAAAATTTATATTTCGTCGCTATTTATAAAAAAATTTAGTAACATTTAGTGACGAAACATAGATTTCATCACTATAGGTTGTACTGAATTAAGGGCACCAAACAAAAGTGTAGGCGCAAAACCAAATTGATCTACAGCAACGAATTTTTTCGTCGCTAAAAGTTTAAGTTTTTTGCGATGAACGCTTTCGTCGCTAAAGGTGTTGTTGGTCATGCTATTAGTGATGAAAACTGTTTCATCGCTGAAGGCAGCAAGTAGCGACAAAATAATTCGTCGCTGAAAAGGAAAACCAAAAGATTGTGCGAAGTATCTGCAATGAATCTTATTTCGTCGCTAAAGGCAAGCAATAGCGACGACTTGCATTTCGTCACTAAAGATGCCATATATATATCACATTAACTCCTTTTTTCCCTCACACATTCAACCTCGCATTAGCCCCTTTTTTCCCTCACACATTCATCCTCACATCAGCCTCACACCGATAGTCCCTCACCCTAGGCCGCCAACACCAACCCACCCCCTAGCCGCCGCCGACCAGCCCGTCGCTGGTGAGAACCCCTTCACCCACTCCCTCTCTCATTCGACCTCCCTCTCTCCTTTCTTTCCCTCCCCCTTTTCCTCCACTACCTCCCTTCTTCCTTCCCTTTGTCTTCCTCCACTGATTTTAGCATTGTAAGTTTTTTTTTTTTTTTGTAATATTTGGTTTGTATTTGATTAAATGATAAGGGGTTTTTATTTTTTTTCTTGTAAGTGTAAGTATAAGTTAATGGGTTTTGTAAAAGTGTTGAATCAAAGCTTGTTCTTCTCCACTGATTTCAGCATTGTAAATTTTTTTTTTTTTGGTAATATTTGGTTTGTATTTGATTAAATGATAGGGGTTTTGAGTTTTTTTTTCTTGTAAGTGTAAGTATGAGTTAATGGGTTTTGTAAAATTGTTGAATCAAAGCTAGTTCTTATTAAATTTTCAGCTTCAGTTATGGGTAAGTATATATATTTATTTTCTGTTATGATTATTTTAATGGTGTAATGGTTTGCTTTAGTTTCAGTTCTATGTTCTCCAATCTGATTGTTAAAAGCTGAAATTTGTGGTTTTGTGTTAGCTATTTGAAAGATTGAAGATATCATGGTCTTTTAGATGCCTATTCATGTAATCTAACATGTATAGTATAGGTATGAAATACCCACATGAAGTGAAGGTCAATTGCTATTAGTTAATGATTTTGTAAGAAAACATGTTAAAACTGTCACTGTGACAAATTTGGTGTTTACAATAAGAAAAATTTGGATTAAATCATATTCTATGAATTAGGATGCTAGGAGTAGTTTTTATGAATTCTAAGACACACATGGTTGTCATGGAAGTGGTCTCACAACATTTGGATCAATATAAAAATAAAGATTTAATTTATAAGTTGCATGAAATTCTGTCAGGACAAATTTGAGCATGTTGTCTTGTATGATTTTTAATTAATCATGGTTTTATGGTTTGACTCTAAAATTGATATGGTATATACTAGACATCCAGGGGAGTGGTTTATGAATTATAAGACACACATGGTTGCCATGGAAGTGGTCTCGCAAAATTTGGATCAATATAAAAACAATGGTTTAATTTCTAAGTTGCATGAAATTCTGTCAAGATAGATTTGAGCATGTTGTCTTGTATGATTTTTAATTAATCATGGTTTTTATGTTTTGACTCTGAAATTGATATGGTATATACTAGATATCCAGGGGAGTGGTTTTGTAAAATTTCATGATGTTTGGATGTGTATGGACAGTCCATTTGTATTTTACAAATGAGGCATATGCTACTAAAATGAGCAATGAATAGCATATGATACTCCTGACTTTGAGAATTTAATTCTAAAGTTATGGTGAATGTTTTGAGCTATAAATTAGTATGCTCATCCTTTGGTATGTTTGGATCATAGATAAATTTTATGCCTTGGTTTCTCTATGTTTTGGGTACATAATTTTTTTGATGAATATATCATGTGCTTTAGGGAATCTTGTGTGATGCGAATCAAGGATTTTCTTGAATTTGAGAGTTAGGTTGTGATTGATGTATAATTTTATATATTTAGGAAGAATTGTTAGTAATAAGTTTTGGTCTTTCATATAGGTGACGAGAACGAGAACATAGACACTTGAGCTCCTCTTATACAAATCTCTCGCGTCTTCTATTTTCAAGTAAAGGATGGGTGACATGTGCATTTAATAAGTATAAAGACTATTTAGAAAATTATTATGCATCAAAACCTTTTAATTAGAGATATTACATATAAGCATGATTTAAGTAAAGATTTATGTTCGTGACTTATTGAATCCTATATATATGATAATTTTAGCATATTGATATCACGAAAGTAATATTTAAAGTAATGCTACTGTTATGAAATATTTATGTAAAAGCATAGTGGCTTTTATGCAAGAAAATAAGAAGGAATATAAGAAACTATTCTTGATAAACACCTTCAGCTTAGGTTGGTTCGTGTTAGTATTGAGGTAAACTTGATATTAACATGCCGGTTATGCTCTAAATTTTGATATACAGATTTGGGTCATGACAATTATGCTATGATAGCTAGTAAGTGTATTGATAAAGTCTTCATAAATTATACTTTTCTTTTATAGGTTAAATATTCATTATTTGTGATAATTTTGGATTTTTTCTTAAAGTGTATGCTTGGCTTGAGCATAGTAAGTAAAATTTGTTTAAATACTTAAAAAAGTTTATACTAGTAATGTTGATGATTGGTTTTGTAGTGGGTTATTGTATTGGAGCAAGCGGGTGACTTGTATGGTGTTATAAGGTAGTTTAAATTTATATTGAGAGTGTCTTATTTTTTGGAATTGTAAATGAATATTGTTGATTTATATGTGATGAATATTATGTAATTGTTTTTAATACTTGAAAGCATTATATATTGTGATGTTGATTTTTATTTTTATGGTGGGTTGTTGTGTTGGAGCAAGCGAGTGGCTTGCATAGAGTTATAAGGTGGTTTAAATTTATATTAGGAGTGTCTTATTTTTTGGAATCATGAATGAATATTGTTGATTTATATGTGATGGATACTATGTAATTGTTTTTAATACTTGTAAGCATTATATATCGTGATGATGATTTTTGTTTTTGTGGTGGGTTGTTGTGTTGGAGCAAGCGAGTGGCTTGCATGGAGTTATAAGGTGGTTTAAATTCATATTATTGGGAGTGTTTTTATAGCTTTTTTTAAATGTGAATTTTATAATGCTTTTTTTAATAGAAATGTTCATTGCTCATAAATATAATCTCCATTTCATACACACTAAATTATTATAAGGATTATCTCAAAAACATAATTATAAGAATGAATTTCTTTTAAGTGATCCCAATGTATTTTGATTAAGAGACTTAAACTAACCTTATTGATCACAAGACTTGAAAACATGTCCACCAACCTTTTGGAGTTTTTCATAATGCTAAATTGACTTTATACAGAAGTTTTAAAAAAAGAGTATGACTCATGACAATTTGCATCTTTTATTTTATTTTACTTTTTCTAATATGCTATATGATACATTGTACCTTGCCTATTGATAGGTTTAAAGAGTGAATCTTTCAACTTTGTCAGGTAAAAAACAAATATATATGTCTTAAAAATTAAGGAATTGATATTGTCTATACAACACATCTATTAAGTTCAAGCTAAGAATTCTAAGTATTGTGCATTAGGTAGGTGTAGTGGACACACCATTTGTGTAATATCGCCAAAACTTCTATGTGTGTGTGTGTGTGTGTGTGTGTATAATATCAAAAGTAAATACTAATTAGGAGTGTTTAATAGAACAAAAAACTGAAGCTTTATGATATATTTAATAATTCTAGCTTCATAATCAAGTGTTAATTAATCTATAATTGAACTGTGTTTTTTTATTTATGTACTTTAGAAAAAATTTAATGATTTTTGGTTGAATGTGATGACAAGGTTAGTGATTGTTTGGGTTGCTATGGGGGAATAGAAAAATGTTTAGATCTACGAAAAGTCAAAGACCAAAGCTTAGCCAACAAATCAGACTTGTACATTTAGCTTGATCATAGTAAGTAAAATCTATTTAAATACTTATAAAACTCTATACTTGTGATGTTTGTAATTGGTCTTGTGATGGGTTATTGTGTTGGAGCAAGCAAGTGGTTTGCATGGTGTTATAAGGTGGTTTAAATTCATATTGAAAGTGTTTTTAATTTCTTGCAAATGTGAATGGACCTTGTTGATTAAATGTGATGAATAGTGCTTTAATTGATTTCAATACTTTTGATGTTTGTAATTGGTTTTGTGGTAGGTTGTTGTGTTGAAGCAAGCGGGCTTGCATGGTATTATAAAGTGGTTTAAATTCATATTGGGAGTGTTTTTAGTTTCTTGCAAATGTGAATGGAACTTGTTAATTAGATGTGATGAATATTACTTTATTCGATTTCAATACTTGTAAGCGTTGTACTTGTGATGTTTGTGATTGGTTTTATGGTGAGTTGTTGTGTTAGAGTAAGTAGGTGGCTTGCATGGTGTTATAAAATGGTTGAAATTCATATTGGGAGTGTTTGAGTATGCAATGTATATTTGATTAAATATTAATATAAACTTATGCATTCATGAATGGGATAAAACTTTATCTAAGTAGCTTATAGATTTAGATGTTAAAATACATTATGCATGAGTTATTCATTGGCTAGAAAGTGAGATAATTGGGCTCAAACAGGCAAGAGCTAGGGACACAGAGGAGCAAACTAGGGAGCAAGAGGCACTAGCTAAGCAAGAAGAGGTCCAAAACAATATTCTTAACTTTTTGAGAAGCAAGGGTTATAATGACGCTCTTACTTATGGGGGTGGTTCATCTTCAAGTTAAAACACTTATTGATTAGTACTTTATTTTAGCAATTGACTCGCACGACATGGTGTGACTACTTTTTTTTAATGCATTATTTGAAACTAATTCTATTATATTACACTTGAAACTCTATATTTGCTTTCTACAACTTATACATTAGGAGTTGTGATTTTAATTCATTGGTGTGGCTACTATTTATGCATTGTTAGAAATGTTTCTTATAACATAGTTATTGTTTTTACTTTACGATTGTAATGTAGTATTGTTTTTATATTTTTACAGATTTCTTTTTGGTGGCTTTTAGGGGATTTACTTTTGGCATTACTTGAAAACATATGAGGACATCCTCCGTTGGTTCTAATTATATTATGCTACATTTTTTGTATTGTTATAAAACATCTTAAGTTATTGTATGTGTTGCAAACAATTATTGTAAGGAAGGAGTTTGAATTGAATACTTGTTTTATTTTTTTACTTGTTGAATGTATGGATCTTTTTTTATAAATGTGTTGTTGAAATAAATGTGTTATTCAAATGTGAGGTTTTAATAATGTATTGACAAGTTACAAGTTAATATCAAAGCCATGAAAAAATTAAAAACAAAAAATAAGTTTTAGCAACGAATTTTTTCGTCACAAAATATAGCAACAAAAAATTGTTTTAGTGACGACATATTTCGTCGCTAAACGTAGCAGAATTTTGTAAGAAATGGTTTTAGTAACGAAAATTTTCGTCACTATATGTGCCTGAATTTTTTTAAAAATAGTTTTTGTGACGAAATATTTTTGTCACTAAATAGTGTTTTTAGCAAAGAAAATATTTCGTCGCCAGGACTTTTAGCAACGGGATTTCAGCAACAAAATGAGTTTCGTTGCTAATTAGTAGATTTAATCGCTAAAGGTCCTTAGCGACGAAAAACTGAACTTTTAGTGATGAATTTTTTCATCACTGAAAATACATTTTGTTGTAGTGCCTCTTCGTTCCAGGGCATCATCTTTTGATCCTACCCCACTTTCTGTCTAGTTCCATGATGAGAAGGCCCGTCAGGACTTCTCGGAGAACTTCTCCAAACGTGACATTCATTTGGAACGCCACGTTATCTTATAGAACTTCTCTGATACCGCTCTACCCACTATCATTCACAGTCGGGGTTAGGAATCTCTTTACGAGATCTCGGTAACCTGTCCCTCCGTGATCATACAAGAGTTTTACTCCAATATGCACGGATTCGATTATTCTATACCTCATTTCATCACTTCTATTCGAGGTATCCATATAATAGTCACTCTAGAGCTTATCTCCGATATGTTACATGTCCCGAGGGTATCACATCCTGATTACCCCAGTTGTCCTAGTCTATGGACTGTGTCCAAAGACGAACTCTTATCTCTCTTTTGTGAGACACCTTCATGTTGGGGTGATCATCAATACACCCCTTGCTCGGGCTTTGCAAAAGGTCCGAGGTTCCTGAATATGGTAATGACATTTTTTTTACATCCCTTGTCTCACTATAATTCTATTACTGAGCCTCGTACTCGCTTTTTGCTTTCCTTCATTGAGGATCTTATCATAGACTTCCCTTCTTACTTCATTTTCTCTCTCATCAATGTCTATAGAGACATGGCAACCCCTGATAAGCTTATCTTCCCTTCTACTATCACAAGGATCATTCGCCACTCCTATGTCTCTTATCCCAAGTCTCCTCATTTCTCTATCACGGGTGCCATCAACGCGGTGTTCGTTAGACGAAGCGAGGCCCACCTTCGACCGTATCGACCACGAACCGAGATGGTGACTCCTCCTACCCGTTCTACTCCATCCACCTCCACACCTTCTTCCTCTGCTGGTAGTGTGACTCTCGAGGCCATCATGGCACAATTTGAGTGCATGGATGCTCACCTTAACACTCTCAGTGAAGAGCTATGTCAAATGAATACCTGTGTTAGTTGTATTGCACGACGACAGGCTATCATGGGTGGCTTCACTGCGTCTCCATCTCCATCTCCACAAGCTTCAAAGGACGAGAGCGATAATGGTGACTCTAATGGTGATGATGATGCTAATGAGGATGAGGATGCTAGCTCTTCCGGTGACGAGGAAATGACTGCTTCTCAATGACTTGCCATTTGTCATTCGTGACAAAAAGGGAGAGTAGTTTTGGGTATGAGAGTAGTCATGTACATAAGGGGAGAGTTTGCATAGGACATTTTTGTTAGGGGGAGTGTTTTTGTTTATGAGGGATGTAATGAGGACTTTTGTATCTTTTCTTTTCTTTCTCTTTTAGATACATTATCTGCTGCACATTGGTCTCATGACCACTTAGTGATAGCAAACATGTATTTATCTTTGATATATATATTTGATGATGTTGTTATCACATTTTCACCTATCTCTCCATGTGTGGTTTCTTTTCTCTCTTTATACACATGTTTCTTATTTTGTTTGTAATCTTTTATTTCTGTTTCACACTAAGATGCCTTGATGAGTTTTATTTAAAGTGTTTTAGAATACAAGTTGTCAAAATCTTTCATGCCATGAACTCTTATATTTCATTTGTTTGTTGTGATTTTGTCACAGATTGCCAAAGGGAGAGATTATTAGGACATATGTGAAACTTGTTAGAACATATGTTATGTAAGTTGGCTAATCCTTTGACAAAATGTACTTTACTTGTAATTGGGTAGATCTAGAATGATTTAAGTCTTCAAGAAACATTTTGTTCAAGTTAAGAGTTAAAGCCATGCAAATCTGTTTAAGAAGTAAGTGAAGAAGTGTTGTATTTTAAAACTTGACAGATAACCCAACATATTGTATCTATCGAGGTTTACAATGCAATTTTAGCCCGATGCTCCACAACTGCTCAAAAGATACCCTATCTATCGAGAATTACGAAATTCAAATTTTCAGATTTGTTTTTCACGCATATCCAAGCTGTGTTTAGGTTTTCTTTTCTCACAACCCTAGACATATATAAGGATTATTTTAAGGGCCGTCTCACTTGATGCAAAGGTTGTTGCACTTGTTGTTACATGCACATTGTTACTAGAGACAACCTGCCCTAGTTCAACTTTCTCTTGAAAAAGCTGCTGCGTTTGTACGCCGTAGGGTTTTGTGATCAAGGAGTTTCTTGATCTTCATTGTATGGATGAACTGAAGAACTTTGCAACCAACATCTTTCTCAAGCTGGTGTGTTAATCACGTACTGGAATCCGTGCATCGATTGGTTAGTCACGTACTTGGAGCCGTGCATTGAAAGGAGAGATTATCACTACATTACAAGTCCAATTGTGAATTGGGGTAAAGGTTCAACTGTAAGTTGGTATAAGGTACTGAGATTCCTTTACTTGTAACCGTTTGTTTTGATAATAGTGAATTGTCGAGAGTGGTAACCTTAAATTCACCCAATGGGGTTTTGCCTCGGTGGTTTTCTCCATTCGTAAACAAATCACCTATGCCAAATTTAATTTCCGCTGCATTTAGTTATTTGATGATTTATTTGTGCTACCACACGTATTATATGTTAAATTGACTTAATTAATTCACTTGGCTAATTAATTGGTTAATTTACCTAAGGGGTCAGTACATTCTTGGCCTATCACAATAAACCCTAACATAAGTATATATAGGCAACTAAATCCTAGACTACTAGTACAAGTAGGAGTGGGTTTGTGTCTATTACATTAGGCTAATATATCTAATATATCTCTAAAACCCTCCCTTAAACTCAAGGCGGAAGCTCGATAAAGGCTTGAGGTTGGATAAGTATGAGCAGATCCCTTGGAGATGCGTTGAAGAGTACCTATAAAGAAACCATGAAGAAAAATGTGAATCAATTGATCGATTTCGGAGCTTCAAATGAAGAAACAGAGTCCAAGATCAGAATCTACATGAAAAACTGAGCAAAATAGGTCATTTTGGAAATTTTGATTTTTGGTCAAAGGTTAACGCAATAAGTCAAAGTCAACAGTTAGCATGATTAACGATCTACACGGTCCGAGTCAGTTCCAGGTTTTTCGGGTCAAGTCACAAATCAGGCTGCAAAGCCGCTAAAATCATATGTTGATGTGTTAGTGACATAAACTAAGGCTGACATGACTATGCTTGCGTGTCTAATGACATGGCAAGATGACTTCATCAGATGACATCAGTCTCAATGTCAATGAGTTTTCCGACGCATGTCGGAGACAACGTGTGACAGGAATTCTAGGTGGCGCGTATAGGTGTGTGTAGCGGCAAATTACCTCCAGATTTCACCGCTTTGTAGATCGGCAGATGCCGAGGCTGATAAGGCGTCTCTTGCAACGAACAGATCAGCTAAGAGTGAGATCCATGAGAGGCGCATGAGATTATCGCCTGAGCTTTAGCCACGCCTGAAGGCACGTGCTTATTTCGATGGAGGCCAGATTCCTGGGTTTTTGTCACAAGATGCCATAGAGTATGTCTGTGTGGTTGGTTTCATTAGGCGAAGACTCGATTTGCACAAATCTGCAATTGGAGGGGCACGACTTTCTTGGCTTGTGGATCTTAGACATAGGTGTGAGCAACGGTGGCTGCATGATTCCGTGGAGTCCAAATTAGGGAGGCAACAAGGCAAGCAGTTGTGAAGAAGGGTTAATCTATGTTGTTGTGCACGTGGGAAATTTCTTTGTTGTGTAGAGATGTTTGTTTGATGTCAAGAATAAAGTTTGGCTCTAATACCATGTTAAATATATTAGCAACGTGATGTGTTAACTATACCATGTTGTGTCTGTTAGAGTGAATGCAGAAAGGGAAGCATAGAATAAGAACACCGAGAACACGAGGATTACGTGGTTCAGCCTTGTCGGCCTACATCCACAGAAGAATCCCTTAAGGGCTACATCTTTATTATGTAAGAGTGTATTACAATTACCTGTGTTAAAATGAATCCTAACATGAGTATATATAGGCGAATAAACCCTAGACTACTAGTACAAGTAAGAGCAGGCTTGAGCCTATTACATTGAGCTAATATCTCTAATATGTCTCTAACACATCAAATCCTTTAGGAATCTAATCGGTGTTAAGTGACTAAAAAAAAACAAGATCACCAGCCGAGTAGGACATGGTATGTGACCCTCCTCGTTTCCAAAAGCACTAAAAAAAATTAACATAAAACTCTTCTTCTTCTTTTTTATACACTTTTTGTATTTTATAATACTATATTATTTTAGTACAAAAATAAACATTTTCCTAATCAGTAGAAAATTAAGTGTGAACGGAGAAATAAGAGGTTTAAAGACTTTAAGCAAGGTTATTGTTTTATTTTTACACTAAGTAGGTCCATGTCTTGAACATGCATATGTGTCTTTCTTTTATATTAATATGTTTCATATTAATTTCTTTTTCTCAAAATTTTGATGTAGATGGCAGTTTATACATAGATTTGAAGATCACATATAATTTTTTTATCATCATTTTATTTTAGAATTTCGCCAATGTTTAGTAAGGGTTAGTAAATTAAAATCCTACCAACATGCATGTTTATGGAGTCATTTTTATTGTAACTACGGAACAAGGATTATTAGCTATGAATAATAAGTATTGTCAAAAAATCAGTCTTTACAACCAAAAAAAAAAAAAAGGATGATTTATAAAAGTTTATTAATATATACTCGTCTAATTTCCTATGTATTAATTTTTTTTTTTTTTTTTTTGGAGAAAAAAGGTAAGCAAAATTTTATTAAAAGAAACAGCAAACTACAAAAAATGTAACAAACATCAAACTCAAGGAAGATCTGACTGAAAAACAACCTCCACGTCCTCGGGTAAGTCTTCTACCCAAAGCTCAAGATCTGCAGATAGAACTGCTTTTTTTTGCTAAACTATGAGCTAATCTATTCCCATCGCTCCTAACATGTTGGAACATACAACTTCGGAGTACTCCACCAAGTCTTTTTGTCTCATCAATAATATGGCCAAACAGCAATGGACGGGCCACAACGCAGCAAAGCCTGAATAACAATAAGACAATCACCTTCAACAATAATGTCGAATAAACTCATCTCCCTTGCAAAGATCACAGCCCTTCGAGCCGCCAAAGCTTCAGCCATCTCAGCTGACTGCACCTTGCCCAAATTCTAACACAATGCCGCAATAGCTTGCTCGGAATGATCTCGACAAACTACACCAATATCTGCTAAACCCAACTCCTCAAAATAAGTTGCATCAAAATTTATTTTGAAATGATCATCAGGCAGAGGAAACCAGCGGACCACAGGACGAAAAATAGACGCACCATGGTCCTTAGAATTCGCGTTCCTATGTATTAATTTAGTCTTACACCTTAGTATACTTTTTCGTTCTTGTTCCAAAAACTTTTTATTCATATTCACCACCTCCACCACGCGCAAGATGAATTTCTAATTTTGCCCTTCGTAAATGCTAGTACTACATAGTCTACACTATTCATTTACTGTGCTATAAATGTTTTACAAAAGTGAAAAAGATTTTATTAATAGATACACTAAGGGTATGTTTGGTAGACTGTAATAGCAATTGTAATGTAATAAATATTCATATGGTTTAGCTTTACAGTTGTTTGGTTATGTTTTTATTACTTGTAATAATCATTCCATATGAATCTCTATTCCTTAAAATGAGGAATAGACATTCCTTATTAAAAGTACTGAATCCCTATTCCCTTGCTAAACGTAATATGCTCTGGTTAAGCAAAATTCCCAAAATTTCCAAAATGTCCCCGCTACCCATGTCTTCTCCAAAAATTTCTTTCTCCTTGCTCTGTTAACAAAAATCCCAAAATCCCCCACTACCCGTATTTTCTCCAAAATTCCTTCTCTTTGCTCTGTTAACAAAATTTCCAAAATCCCTCACTACCTGCATCTTCTCCAAAATTTCATCTCCTTCCTAAATTTTCCATCTCCCTCCTCTCTAAAATTTTATTTTCCCGCTACTAGAGATCTATTTATATGGGTATTGTCTTTCTTTCACCCTCAGTTGCTGCTCCCTCTTCTCAGGGAAATTTTTTTTTTCTTCTTCCCTTAGGTCTGCGATTTCCACAGGTATTGCACCCTCTCTCTCTTCTTTTCTCATCTATTTGTATGGGTATTTCCTTTTACTCACTCGCTGCTTTCTCTTCTCAGGATTTTTTTTCTGCCCATAGATCTACAATTTCTACAGGTACTACCCTCTGTTTCTGTTGTCTGTATTGTTAGGTTCTAAGGTCTTAGGATTTTATGTATTTAGAACTCTAATTTGTAATGTTGGCAAACCATGATCAAAACAATGTATTTAGTCTTGTCTAGGCTTGCTCAAAGTTGGTTTATTATTGTAAAGTTGGAATCGAGTGGCTGCAGAAGTACTTGGGACTTTCGGCCTGGCTCGATCGATCGAAGAACAGACTCAATCGATCGAAAATCGCACAGGTTGATTTTTCTGTAGAATTTCCAACTCAGCCCTACTTCATTAAACGTTTAGGGTTTTATGTTGTTACCCTAGGTATATAAACAAAACCCTAGCCACGTTTTTGAAGGTTGCTCCAATTGTATTGTTGCTCATACATTGCTGTTTTGTGTAAATCTCTTGTGAGATCTTTGAGGAGTTTTCCTTTACACAAAGCTTAGGGTTTTCAAGTTGGAGATATTATCTACATCTTAATAATCAACTTGATTGCTACCATTGAAGCTTAAAGATAATCAAGCGGTGGTGCTTGTAGCTGATTGAAGAATCCAAGAAAGAAGAAGTCCGTGGATTCAGAGCTTGCACGTGGTCATGTCAGTAAGTTCTACTGGTGGGTAGCATTAGGAAGTCAAGCGGGGAGCTTGTAGTCTTTCTGTATGAACTTCAATTCTTTCGCATAGTGGATTCAGGTTTACCTTGAGGATAGCTAGGTCAAATCCTCCCCAGGTTTTTACCGTGTGGTTTCCTGGGTCATCATATCTTGTGTTCATTTATTTTCCGCTGCTTTATATCTTGATATGATTGTTTGATTGTTTTAACCTAGAATTGTTTAATTTGACTAAGTAACAACTTGGCTAATTAATCTAGGCTAACCAATCTGGTTGTGTTTTAAGGGGTCTAAAATCGTTCAAGTGGTATCAGAGCAGGTTGCTCTTTAGTTGGAGATTTCTTGATCTCTGAGCTGATCCTTGACCCCTATTGTCATGAATTCTTGGAAAATCTCTGTGCTTAATTGTCAACTTGCCTATTTGTTGTCTTTGCCTGTTGTTGTTATTGGTAAATCTTTCCTTAAGTATCTTGGCTCAATCACATGTGATAAGAATTATGTATGTTATACTGCTTTAACAGCCTTAAAGGCACGTGATTCTTGTCTTTGGTATTTGGATAGTGGTTGTTCCAGGCATATGACAGGAAATAAAAGTCTATTCAAAACATTCTTCGAAGGAAAGATTGGGACAGTCACTTTTGGAGATGGAATCAAATCTGTGATCAAAGGCATTGGTACTGTGGACATTCCAGGATTGCCAGTGTTTGAAGATGTTTGGTATGTTGATGGATTGAAGGCCAATTTACTCAGCATAAGTCAGATTTGCGACAATGGACTGAATGTTCTTTTCACCAAGTATGAATGTGAGATACTTGATGGAGGAGGTGACTGTATGTGTGTTGGTGTAAGGACAGCTGACAACTGTTATGGCATAACACCAAGTGTAAATAACAAGTGTTTTAGTGCAAAGATTGATCAAGTTGATTTGTGGCATCAACGGTTGGGGCATGCCAGTCACAAGCAGTTAGAGAAGATTTCCAAGTGTGAGGCAGTTATTGGTTTACCTAAATTTGAGAAGATTGATAAGTGCATTTGTGGACCATGTCAGATAGGTAAACAAGTAAAATCCAAGCATCCTTCTGTGACTAGTGTTCAAACTTCAAGACCTTTAGAGTTATTACACATTGATCTCATGGGTCCTGCCAGAGTTCAAAGTTTGGGTGGAAAGAAGTATATTCTAATTGTTGTGGATGACATTACTAGATATACTTGGGTTGTGCTGTTGAAGGATAAAGCTGAGGCTCCTAAGAAGATGATACATCTATGCAAGAAATTGCAGGTTGAGAAAGATACTGTGATAGCCAGAATCAGAAGTGATCATGGAAGAGAATTTGAGAATACCAAGCTGGCTACTTTCTGCAATGATCAAGGCACTCACCAAGAGTTCTCATCACCCAAGACACCTCAACAAAATGGGATTGTGGAAAGGAAAAACCGGGTTGTGCAGGAAATGGCTCGAGTTATGCTACACAACAAAAATTTACCAAAATCCTTCTGGGGAGAAGCAGTTAACACTGCTTGCCATACACTCAACCGGGTGTATTTTAGACCTGACTCCAAGAAGACTCCCTATGAACTTTGGAGAGGGAAGAAACCTGTGGTCAAATATTTCAGGATATTTGGCAGTGATTGTTACATTCTGCGTGATAGAGAGAACCTAGAAAAAATTGATGCAAAAAGTGACAAAGGATACTTTCTAGGATACTCTTCCACCAGTAGAGCTTATAGAGTGTACAATCTGAGAACCAAAACAGTCATGGAATCTTCCAATGTTGTGATAAATGATAAAGGATCTTCAGAAAGCATTGTTCCTGCTCAAGATAAGCTCCTAGAAGTTGATGACTCTTTTCCTACTGAGTATGTTGGGAAACATAGTGAGGACGAGCTGTTAGTGTTGAATGATACAGTCTCAGTACCATCAAGTTCAGAACCATCCACTCCGGTTCGTGACACTCGACAGATACAAAATGAGCTCAGTCCTTCATCTGAACAGAAAGAAATTACAACATCTCTTGTCAAACGTCCATCCTCTAGAGTGAGATTGAATCATCCTTCCACAAATATATTGGGCAGTCTGAATGATAACATGAGGTTGAGATCAAAAGCCTTGAATGTGATCACACACTCATGTTATCTGTCCCAATTTGAACCGAAGAAGGTAGATGAAGCACTTCAGGATGCTGATTGGGTAAACTCCATGCATGAAGAACTTCATCAATTCGTTCGGAATGATGTGTGGGAACTAGTTCCTAGACTAAAAATAAAAAATAAAAACCTTTAAAGTTTCATCAAAACAAAAAATTTATCCCATAAAAAAAAATAAAACCAAAAATTTATGTTTTTGGTAGGATCCTATATGATCCTATGATCTTTCTGTTTTTATAATCTTAGTGCGATCCTAAACGTTTTGGTGAGATAAGATTATAAAATCATGCAATCCTACTATCCAAATCGCAATTTTAACAATCTTGCAAATATCTATAAATTAATATTACTAAATATATGTCATGCCTCAAGACTAAATATAGTGGCTCTAAAGATTGAATGTTTTCTAATAATGTTTTAGAATTTAACAACAAATAATATTAATTTGTCTCTTTTTAAGGAAAATAAAATAAATAAATTGATAAGTTTGAAATGAGTTTGGATTCATTAAATATACGTGGAACAAATTTAAGATTAAATTGCTAAAATTTAATAAAATTGGGAATGAGTTTGAGATCTATATTATTAAATAAATTTGGGTTTAAAATAAGTACAGTCAACCCAAATCTATCTTTCCCTATTTGTAGGTTAGTGCACTAAAATGAACTGACTTAGACTAAAGTGAAAACGAATGGACTGAAGTGGACGAGGACATTATTTCGGCAAGGTGTAATAATTTCTCCTTGTGGATCTTGGAAACAAATGGCATGTTTGGTAATGTTGTTCTAATAACATTGTTTAAATATTATGAAAATACGCATGGTTGAAAGAGTGTTATGAAAAATTATATGATGTCATTTAGGCTCCGCTTGAAAGTTCATAAGGGAATGAAATAGAATGGAATGAGATGATCATAAGGGAATGGAAAGGAATTGAATGGAATGGAATGTATTTAAGTAAGGGAAAGGAATAGAAAAAAATGGAATGAAATGGAATTAAGTAACCTTGTTTGGATGTTTTAAAATAAAGGAATGGAAAGGAATGAAAATGAATGGAATGTAAGTAATCTTGTTTGGGAGCAACATGGAGGGAATGGAATGGAATCATTTTATGACAATATTACTATTAAACCCCTGTTTTAAAATAAAGGGTTCAATATATAGGGATATTTTGGGAGTTTTAGTAAAAAAATCATTAAATCTAATTCCATTCCCTCTCATTCCTTCCAATTTCGGGGGGAATGAAAATTTGAGGTTTTAAGGGAATAGAAAGGAATGAGTGTTCCCTCCTACCCATTCCATTCTCTCCTACTTAAACTCCCAAACAAGGGAATGAACTTTCCATTCCCTCCATTAAAACTCCCAAACAAGAGAAGAAAAGAATATTCTAAAATTATTCTTTTTGTTCCTTTCTATTTCATTCCATTCTCTCCTCCCAAGCGGAGCCTTAAACAACGAAAACTGTTGATTAAATAACACAACCAAACATGCCCAAAATTGTTCTGTTATCTGCTTATTAATTGGATTGGAAAGTGTTAGAGAAGTAGAAAGATGAAATTATTATATTTATATAGCACGTTTTTACTCAATCCCTTATTTTAATTTAATGGCATTGGGTCCTTTTTTTTACCGGGGCTCAGCTCGTAAAAGTGGACTAGTCGAATTTGTGATGGACACGAAACCCTTTTTTTTTTTTTTTTGAGAAGCAACGTAATAGTAATAGTAAAAGTAATAAAAACCCAATTAATCGAAGCCGTGGATATATAATTATATCAGTGGCAGTGATTGGAACACGTAATCAAATCAAAACATATTAATCCCTATGATTAAATTTTTACCATAATCAACTTTTCATTATAAATTTCCTATCAAAAAAAAAAAAAAAAACTTTTCATTATAAATAAATAAATAAAGAACCGAAGAAAAGAATCNTTTTTTTTTTTTTTTTTAAAGAGTGTAGTAAGTATTTTCTTAAACAATGGATAGAGAATGGAGCTGTAAATTTCTTCTTTCTCTCTATTCAATTAATTGATTCTCTAGTACAATGTGTTTCTAAAAAAAAAAAAGATTCTCTACTACACGTCTACACCAATTACATGGATATTTTTTCAAACATAAATGGTAACCTTTAAACTTGTCCACCGTACACACATTTAGTGTCTGTTTGGGATCCACTTATTTTGTTAAAACTAAATTTTTTTTGCTAAAAGTATTGTAAATAAAGATAAATGTTAATTGAAATAGTACAGTAGGATCCATAAATAATACCAAAAAGTGCAGTGGAACTCATGAATAGTAGCAAAAATAAGATGAATAGTAAAATAAATTGGGAAAAAATAAGCTAGCCAAATAAACAAATAGTTACATGCAAATAAATGATCCTAAAGAACAAGAGTTTAAAATACATAAGAAACTACCAAATGCATAGAAAAAAAATATATAAACTACTTATTTTTACCACCTACAAGCCTAATTAACAGTTGTCCTAAAGGATTTGTTAATAAATTATTTTATGAAAATTTTGATATCACTTTTATGAAAATTATAAAATATTGTAAAAAAAAAAAATTACTTATTGGATCTATTGGTGTAATGAGTGCCATATCATTTAAATTTTAAATGAACATGATAATAAATACATATTTAAATTTGTAATAATAATGCTACAAGCATAATGATTTCACAACAAAGCATAAGTGGCAAGCTATAAATGGTAGGTATAAAATTGACATTAGTGGTAGGCTCAAATGAGGCAAAAATTTTGTATACACCCAACGTATACAACTACAGGGTCCACATGCCATTTTCACATAGGTTTTATATGTTGGGCGTCAGGAGTAGCACTAAATGGCAATGAAGGGGTTCAAATGGACCCCCTGACTTTAACCAAAAAACAATTAAAAATATTTTTGCATACCTTGACTTAAATTTTGCACACCCTGATCACATCGACTCAACCCAAAATCAAACAACAACACATATCACTAATTACAAACCTCTCTCCATCTTCTTTATTTGACTATCTTAATATCTTTGACTCTAAGAGTAAAGAGCAAATGTTTGTGAGTTGCGAGTGTGTCTCTCTTTATTTTAAATTTATATTATATATGTGTGAGTGTGTGTTGGATACTAATTGTGTGTATTTAATTTTTACAATTTTATTTGTGTGAATTGTGATGTGTGCATAGTATAAATATAACATAACTTTATATAATTTAATAATTAGGAAATACAAAGAATTTGTTACATTTGTGTGTATTGTTATCATGTTATAATAATTTTTGTTATAAAGTTAGTGATTCAAGAAAGAAAAAAAAAAAACTAGTAAAGTTTGTGATTGTTTAAGCATTTGATTGGCTAAATAGAAACTTAGTGTATTATTTATGTATAAATGAGTGTGGTTGTATAATCAATAATTAATATAGTGCTAAGTTTTGGTTATGTAGTTTAAAATATTTTTATATAAATCAATAACAAATAGAAAATGACAACTACATAAAAATAAAAATGTTATACAAACTTAATAAAATAAAATGGTTACATCTATTTATATTGACAACAAATAATGATAACAGATAATGAACTAACAAATAACTATATAAGGATTTTGAAATATGAAAAGTCGTAAAAAGAAATTATAAAACTTCATGCATTTGCGTGTGTGTTTTTTCTTTTTTTTGAGCTAATAACTCAATATATTTAACTTCTTTGTTTATTAAATTTTATTTAAGTTTCTTAATAACCTCCCTAAAAAAATTCTTACAACCACCACGGCCGGGCATGTATTATACTTTCTCTCAAATGAGAACTTGTAATAATTTGTCACGTAAGATTTGTGAAATTATTATAACAATGTTGTGTTTGTAGCATTAATTACTCAATTTTAAATTTTAATAGGAACTTTCAGATAGAATACTCCAATAAAAAAGCTGACAATAAAGATTGTCAGAATTAGTAGTGTCAAATAGATATTTCAGGAACGATCATTTCAAAGCTAACAAGTGATACTTCCATGACAGTTGCTTGGACAAGGCGGCAATCATAACCAGCAAAGACTTTGAAACTCCAAATCCATGGAGACTTTGCACAGTTACAAATGTGGAAGAAGTTAAAATGTTAATCAAGTTATTGCCAATTTGGGCGACAACGAGGCTGTTTGGATTCGGCGTCTAGGGACTGCGTTTTGCTGAAAGCGCGTTTCTGTTTTTTTTTTTTTTTTTTTTTTTTTTTTTTTTTTTTTTTTTGGTTTTCAAGCATTTCAGGTGTAGTGCGGCTACTGTTTATTGAACAGTAGCCGCATTATTTGACTTTCAGCCAGTGAACAGTGCACTGAGCGCTGTTTATGCATCCCACCATTCTCAATTTTTATCAACTTTTTTATTAAAAATGGGTCTCACGATACTATTAACACATTTTAAAATTATTTTGCTACAGTGTTTTCAGTTTTTAGTTTTCAGCTGAATCTAAACGGACCCAACAATTATCTTCTGGACGACACATGCACATTTAGCTAGCTTCTCAGAGCAGGCTGTGCAGCAATCTGCTACCATGGATAGATCAATAGGAAATTTCCAAATTCCTGCGGCATCACTCTACGCCTTCTTCGTTGTGGCCATAATGATCACTCTTGCTATATATGACCGCCTGATTATGCCTCTCATGAAAAAATCTAGAAATAGTCAAGGTACGTAAATGGTGAACTTAAGATTGGTGTTCTGGCATTCCTAAATGAAAAATTGCATCTATTTGTAATAAAAGTAGTAATAAATAATTAAATATACTTCAGGGTTTAAGAGAAGAGAGACAGAGATATGAGTCTGCCGGTATCTAAGAGAAGAGAGATAGAAATATGGGTCCATCAGGATCTGAGAGAAAAGAGACAGAGATATATATTTTTTTGAATTGGTTTTAATAGGGGTAAAAAAAGGTGTTAATGACATTTGCTCTGTTAAGTAGTTAGACAAGTGACTGAATTTGAAAAGGGTACTATTTCTAAGTTTTACTCAATTAAGAATGTGATTCAAGTCATAAATTACAATTTTTTTTTTTTTTTTTACTGTCCAAAATAACAAATTTTTGATAATTGAAAATATTTATTTATTTAATTCCCATTTTTTCCTTTTTTCAGGTTTAACAAATTTGCAAAAAGTAGGGCTAGGCTTGTTCTTCCCCATATTAGGAATGGCAGCGGCAACACTTGTGGAAAAGAGAAGATTGTCAGTTGTAGGAGCCAATAATAGAGGCACCATCACAAGGTCGATAACTGATGCAAACCTCAATCGACACGCTTTGAGACCCAACAAACAATATTGGAATAATTGCCCAAGAAAGCTAAAATTCAGATTTTGATAGAACCCTAACCCAACGTTTATAAGTGAAACGCGAACCAAAAGTATAAGTAACAAACCTTGACCCAATGATTATAATTGAATCACGAACCAAATGTATAAAGTTTGAACGCCACAAGAAAGAATCCCTGATAAGTTCACTGTTCTTGAAGAACCAAAAGAAGAGCAAAGCCTCACCTTTTTTGATTTTTATTCAACCAACCCTTATTACAATGAGTGCATGCTATTTATAAGGCATGATTGAAAATCGAAAAATATATAAAAAAAAATGTACTAAATAATAAAACCCTAAATAAAAGTTGATTTGATCTTAAATTAGCAGATCCAAAATAGGAAAAATAGCTAAAAACGTTCTAAATAATAAAAGCCTAAAATTAAGGTAGATCTGGTCCAAAACTAGATACTCCAGACTAGGAAAAATATCCATTAACTGATATGGAGTTGGAAAATCAATCAGCCATTAATCCACGCCATAAATCACGCCCAATTAAACCAGATTAGCCCTCCATAGCTTGGATTAAATTCATTATGCCTTCATCTTTCTTTAGGCCAAGTTTGGAATGTCCTCCGTTAGAATCAATCCAAATCTCTTGAATCAACCCATTAAGTGCTTCTGTGATCTTCTTGGATCTTGCTTTAGTAATAGGCCCAACTGGAACATGCAATGGGTCCTTGAATGCTTGTTGATTCTCATCAATAACCCTACCAATAAGTGCTTTCTTTTTTACTTCCATAGTTCATCTTAGTTGGCATTGGAGAGGCCTTTATATCATCTGGAGAATTGGATTTCTTCACAAACAATGCACCTAATGGGATGAAAGCAATTACCATTGGTCTTTGCCTCACAACCACCTCTTTTGGTATGGTTTTTAGTACAATTTTGGTCACAATAATAACTAATTTTACTAGACGCAATGGTGGGCACAATTGGCTTCCTCCCAGTATTAATGACGGCAGCTTGGATTATTTTTATTGGGTTCTAGCACTATTAACTTTGATCAACTTTGGATTTTATATTGCGTATGCCATAAGGTTTAGACCAAATTCTACTGAAATTGTTCCAGAGATGAATGGTGCTATTGATACTCATCTTGAAGAAGAAAATGTATAACAGCAGAATCTTTGTTGCATAGTGGTAAAATTGCTGCACAGGTTTTCGTGTGAATTATGAATTATTCACATATGAATTATCAATTTCTCCTTTCCAATTTTTCTGCTTGATCTTCAACGTGAAGTAGCCCTCTTTGCTTTTCGCCTTCCATAAGGTCTAGGTTTTTTTTTTTTTTTTTTTTTTTTTTTTTTTTTTTTTTTTTTTTTTTTTTTTTTTTTTTTTTTTTTTTTTCTTTTTTTTTTTTTTTTTTTTTTTTTTTTTTTTTTTTTTTTTTTTTTTTTTTTTTTTTTTTCTAGGTCTAATTTTAAATCCTCCATTTACCTCATGAAATATTATTCATATTTATTATGCGTTAGAGATATATTAGCCCATTAGCATAAGCCCAAACCTAATTTTACTTTGTGTGCAAGCCAAGTTTCCTACTTGTATTAGAAATCTATTAGTCTAGGGTTTAAGTCTAATATATATATATATATATATACATGTTATGATTTATTGTAACACAGGATTTGTATTACACTATAATATATTATTAATGTAGCCTTTTAGAGTTTCTTCCATGGATGTAGGTCGTTAGGCTGAACCACGATAACTCTCGTGTGTTATTATGTTCTACATTTTATGTTTTTGCTTCAACATCCATACTAGCATATTCAACATGGTGTATCAATGCTAATATTTAACATGGTATCAAAGCCATTGCAATGACCTTTCTCTTAGTAGTCTTGTCTCTCTTGGAGTTACTCCACTCTTGTTGCTTCCGTTGTCACAATAGCTACTGTAACCACTCACCATTGAACCTCTAACATCTTTTAGCCGTTGTCCTTAGGTTTCGAGCCGGCAACCATCGTCGTTGAGGAGTCCCGAACCACACAAACTACTGCATCACCGTTTCCACCGTGCATCTTGCTCCGATAAGTGATTTTCAGGTACCACAGTGATCGACTCGCCTCGATCTACTCAATCGTGGAAGTCTCACACTCAATGGAGCCTGCACGCACCCTCACACATTGCCTAAAGAAGCAGCGCCTTAGTCATGCGCTTCACGCACCGCCGTACGCCTCCACGCACCTTCACACACAGTCACACGCCTAGGCCACACCTGCTGACGTCATTCTGCCACGTCAGCCCTAATTACATCATCAGCTCGCGTCATCGCTGATGTCATCTCCAGCTTGACTTTGACTTCAGGCAGTTGACTCTTTCAACCGTTGACTTTGACTTTAACTTTGGTAGAATTGACCGTTGACTTTTTGGCAGAGTTGACTTTTTGCAATCTAGGTGCTCATTATCCAGTTTTTTGCGTAGATTTCATTTTTACAGTCTATTTTTGCATATTTTGCATATAAATGAAGAATAACGACAGATCTTCTTCTTATTGCAACAATCGTTGCCGCCAATCCATCAAATGTTTTTGCAAACATTTTGGCCACAATATTGAGACTTGCTATCATCGTAACAAATCAGTTGTTTCAATTTCTGCTGCTACTATTGCTAACACTGAGAGTGTCCAACCAATGGCTCCTGTCTCTACACAGTCTGAGTCTTTAGGACGCACTTTCACCATGTCCACAGATGACCTTAAAAATATCATCGCCAATGTCATTCGTATGGTTGGTAATGCATCTTATTCATCTTCTCTCTCAACTTTATCTGGTAGGTCTCCTTCCTCTTGGCTTATGGATTTTGCTTGTTGTAATCACATTACACCTCACTCATCCTTATTTTCTAAACTTAAACCTGTACCACACCCTCTTAATATTCGCACAACAAATGGTTCCACAATGTCTGGTCATAATATAGATTCTATTTCGACCTTCAAACTCTCAGTTCCTGGGGTCTTTAATGTTCCTGACCTTTCTTAAAATTTATTTTTTGTGGGACAATTAGCAAAGTTGTGTTATCGCATTATATTTTATTATTCTAGGTGCATTGTGCAGGATCCGAGGACGGGACAGGAGCTTGGGACCGGTCCTAGAGTTGGGCGTATATTTTCCGTGGATAACCTTCGTCTTCCACTTGTTGCTTATGTTTCTGTTGTTGCAGCTGCTACAGTTTCTTCAATTCCTTCCCTTGCATTTTAGCATGCTTAACTTGGTCACGCATTTTCCTTTTGGGTACTACAATTGGCTTCTAGAGGTTTGGTAGGTTCAGTGTCTACAGAAAATTTTGATTGTGTTTCATGTCAGTTAGAAAAACAACCAACTTTGCCTTTCAATACTAGTGAATCAATATCCAACGAGATCTTTGGCCTTATTCATTCTGATGTTTGGGGTCCTTCGTCTGTCTCTAATATTAGTGGGTCTCGATGTTTTGTTGTCTTTGTTGATGATTACTCTCACTATAGCTGGATTTTTAATATGAAACATCGTTCTGAATTATTGCAAGTATATTCTAATTTTGCAAAAATGGTTGAAACTCAGTTTTTCAAATGCATCAAATTTTTTTGATTTGATAATGCTCTTAAATACACTCAATATGCTTTCCCAGCTATTTTGCATTCCTATGACACTGTTCATTAACTAACTTGTCTAAGTTCCTCTCAGCAAAATGATAGAGTTGAACAAAAAGTTCGTCATATTTTTGACACTGTTCATGCTCTCCTTCTCTCTACCAAAGTTCCTGCTCCTATTTGGGGCGAAGCTGCTCTTCATGCTGTTCATGCTATTAATCGCATTCCAAGTCCTGTTATCCAAAACCAAACTCCATATAAGTGCCTTTTTGGGTCACCTCCAAACTATCACTACCTTTGCTCCTTCGGTTCTACTCGTTTCATTTTTCTTCAACCACATGAGCATAACAAACTTGACCCTTAGTCAAGATTTTGTTGTTTCTTATCTATGGCGAAACTCAAAAGGAGTATCGGTGTTATGATCCTATCTCTCATCATCTTCGTATCTCCTGCAATGTTGTCTTTTGGGAACATCGCCTCTTTGTTGTGCTTTCTTACTTCCGTGCCTCCCTATTTTCCTCCTCTGTCTTAGATCTTTTTCCAGATGAGGCACATATTCCTTCTGTAGTTGCTCTTGATCCTCTTGTAGTTGCTCCTGATCCTCCTATAGGCTTCTCTGTCTAACCATCAGATATCATTAATCCCTTTCCTTGTTCACTCTTTAATGAACAGGTCAAATACGAGCTACCCAACCCCAACCTTGAGCTTGGGTCTCTGCTCCTGCTCCACCTGAGGATCTTACACAAGACATTCCACCTCATCACTTAACTCGGGTAAGATCTATTTCTGCACATTTACTTAACTATCATTGTTATACTGCCCTTGCTACACTACACGAGCTTACATCTATCGTGAGGCTTCCACTGACCCTTTATGGCAAATTGCAATGAAAGAGGAACTTGATGCATTATCTAAAAACCATACTTGGGATTTGGTGACACTCCTCGCTAAGAAATCTGTAGTTAGTTATAAGTGGATCTACAAGATTAAAACTCACTCTAATGGGTCCATTGAGCCCTACAAAGCTCCTCTTGTTGTAAAAGTTTTTACATAGGAGTATGGGATTGATTATGAAGAAACCTTTACTCCGGTTACTCGTATCTCATCTATTCATGCCCTCTTAGCTGTTGCTGCTACCAGTAAATGGAACCTTTTTCAGATGGATGTAAAAAATACATTCCTTAATCGGGATTTAAGTGAAGAAGTTTATCTGCAACCTCCTTCTGGTCTCTCTGTTAACTCAAACAAAGTTTGTCACCTTCGATATGCACTTTATGGCCTTAAACAAGCTCCACGAGCTTGGTTTGTCAAATTTCACTCTACCATCTCTCGCTTGGGTTACATGGCTAGTCATTATAATTCTGCTTATTTCTTCGTCGCACTGATAAAGGCACTATTTTACTTCTTTTGTATATGGATGATATGATCATAACTGGTGATGACCTTAGTGACATTCAAGAACTTAAATATTTTCTCAGTTAGTAGTTTGAGATGAAAGATCTTGGACATCTCAGCTACTTCTTGGGTCTTGAAATCACTCATTCTACAAATAGACTTTATATTACTCAAGCCAAGTATGCCTCTGAACTCTTGTCTCGAGCTGGACTCACTGATAGCAAGACTGTTGACACTCCAATTGAGTTTAATGCGCATCTGACTCCCTCAGGGGGAAACCATTGTCTAATCCTTCTCTTTACAGACGCTTGGTTGGCAGCCTAATTTATCTCACTGTTACTCGTCTAGACATTTCCTATGCTGTTCACCAGGTGAGTCAGTATCTGTCTGCTCCACGATTGACTCATTATGTTGTTGTTATGCGTATTCTTCGATACCTAAAAGACACTCTCTTCCATGGTCTTTTCTACTCTACTCAATCTCTTCTTATTTTTCATGCATTTTCTAATGCTGATTGGGCAGGAGATCTCACTGATCGCAGGTCCACCACTGGTTATTTTTTCTTTTTGGTCCTTCTCTAATTTCTTGGCAAAGTAAGAAATAAACTCATGTGGCACGCTCCAGTACTGAAGCAGAATATTGTGCCCTTACTGATACCACATTTGAGCTCATTTGGCTATAATAACTTCTTAAAGATTTAGGTGTGTCTACATCCTCTGCAACTCCTCTTTATTATGACAACCAAAGTGCCATTCATATTGTTCACAATGATGTCTTCCATTAACGGATTAAACACATCGAGATCGATTGTCATTTTATCCGTTATCATCTTGTCCATAGTGCTCTCAAGCTGATCTCAGTCTCTTCTAAAGATCAACTTGCAGATATCTTCACCAAGTCATATCCTAAGGGACACCTTCGTACTTTGGTTGACAACCTCAAATTGGTTTCACATCCACCTTGAGCTTAAAGGGGGTTGTTAACATGTATAGTGTTGGGGCTTTAGGCCCAACTAGATTAAATTACTTGTATAGCACACATTCTTGTACCCACTCTTACTTGTACTGCACTCATATGCCTCCTATATAAAGGCATTCATGTATATTCTTTCATTTAAGAAATACAATACAATTATTCAGTATTTCTAACATGGTATCAGAGCCACCTTCTTGTGGCCATGGTTTTCTATCCTTATGATATATTTAAGAGCAATTGTTGTCTTCCTCGGTGTTTTTTTCGCTACATTCATCTTCTTTGGCTTCCGACTACTGCCGTCAAAACTCTCCGGTATAGTCATGCCACCGTTAGAAGTTGCATTAACACTACAAGATCATTGCCTTCCTCAAACTACATTCACGGAGCCAACTTCATTTAAGAGATTTTCTCAACCTTATCAAATCTCAAGATTTCATCAAACTTCCATCTTGAGTTTGAGAGGGGGTGTTAGAGATATATTAGCCCATTAGCATAGGCCCAAGCATAATTCTATTTTGTGTGTAAACCAAGTCTCCTACTTATACTAGAAGTCTATTAGTCTAGGGTTTAGTCTACTCTCTATACACATGTTATGATTTATTGTGACACAGAATTTGTACTACACTCTAATATATTATTGATGTAGCCCTTTAGAGTTTCCTTCGTGGATGTAGGCCGTTAGGCTGAACCACATAACTCTCATGTGTTATTGTGTTCCATACTTTATGCTTTCGCTTCTATATCTATACTAGCATATTCAACATGGTGTATCAATGCTAATATTTAACATTATGGTTTATTTTTTTATTAGAATATTTATTATATTTTTGTGTCAATATCATCCATACTTTATTGTGTAGGCCGTTAGGTTGAACTACGTAACTCTCACGTGTTATTGTGTTCTATACTTTATGTTTTCGCTTCCACATCCATACTAGCATATTCAACATGGTGTATCAATGCTATTATTTAACATTATGGTTTATTTTTTTTATCAGAATATTTATTATATTTTTGTGTCAATATCATCCATCTTAATTGGATTTTCAGCTTTAGCAAGTATATTACACTATGTTACAAAAATTTGTTAAAATTTGAGATTTAAACATATACACTCTGCAATGCATGAGAAATTAATGCTAAAACAGAATTACCTAAGATATGAAAATGTCTATTAGATGAAGTTGATGAACCGTTAAAATTATATAGCGCAAGAAATAAACCAAGACAATGACAAAAGCTTGAATTCCTATAATAAGTCCAAGGGAGGTAGATAGAAAGGTTGAAGACTGAAAGATTCAAAAAAATATAAAATAAAATAAAATCTATGCTCGGGCATCCAACTTCCAAGTTCCAAGTAACATTTTTTTCATTTGACCCAAAAATAAAAAATCTATGCTAGTATATCTCAGTATGTTCCATTTCATTCATTTCTTTTCTATTGTTTACACTCATTTCAAAGCATATATTAAAAAAATCATCAAAATCCAAATTAAGATCTATTTATCATTAACAAAATATTAATAAAAATGGGAAAGTTGACGAATTTTCTAAGAATATTGATTTAGAAAATCATTTTAGAAATTTTTTATGGGAAAATAAAAAAGTAATTGATATTTTTATAGCATTTTATATTCCCTAAAAAGTGGTATAAATTTTTTTCTAAAATAATACATTAGCAAATGCCATAAAGGCACATGTTAACTAGATCCTAGAAAAAAACAAATGGAAAATAACATTTTGATTTTTTTTTTTTTTTTTTGGTAATAGTCAGATATTATAGTTGACTTTTCTATAATCTATGAATCAAAGAAAAGTCATATTTTTTATTTGACTGTCATGTTGAAATCAAAGATTTGGATGGTTCTTAATTAATTAAATTTGTTGTATTTTATAGATTAGATTCATTTCCCCCATTGCCCACTTTCTTTGAGGTGTCTTGCATTTGTATTGTATACACGTAAGTGTACGGATACATAGCATGATACAGTAATTAATATAAAACGAAGCAAATTAATTAAGCTTCCTTTTTCATGTATAGAGGGAAAATTTAATTAGCAGCCTCAAGTTTCTCAAAAAATAAAAATAAAAAAAATAATTAGCAGCCTCATTAATCAGTTACCCGATTTAGAGCATTACCCTAGGTTACAGATGCATTTCTAAGAACATAGCTTTTACGAGAAAGGAAAAATCCAAAGATCAAACAGTATCTTATCATTTTCCATTTCCTTTCTTAGGAAACCTCTCAGCCACTTATCTTCTTTTATGGCATGTACATACAATCCAGACCGATTCATCAAAAATTGGGTCTTGCCTAAAATAGAGAAATTACCATGGGTGATTTTATTTAACGACATATTACACCAACAACGATTTTAATTTCAAACAGTGTATTCTTTTTTCTTTTCTTTTTTTATTTTTATTTTTTTTAATGGGAAGATTGAGAACTCTATTCGTGTAAAGAAAACAGTTCTACATCATGAGAGTGATCAGTAAAATGAAAGTGAGGATATTCCTTTTATTTTTTTTAACCCATTTTTGTTTGCTTTCGGGGTCTTTATGAGTCAAAATGGTTTCTATATTATGTATATGGGCAAAAATTGACCCGTTGAAATGTAACAGGTACAGTGCATTAGACATTTAGACCCAACTGGACCCAAGGCCAAACACCACATATGTATATAACCAGCCTGGATTATATATAGTGGTCGTGCAAGTAACAAAAAACACTCTAGTGAGAAATCTTCACCTTAAAGCACAGAGGAAGGGCAAATGCATTCCTCCGTCCCAGATGCAGTTGATCACAAGGGTAATCATGCTGATAGGACCAAAACAGGTGGTTGGTTGTCTGCTATTCAAATCCTCGGTAAATTCCATTTTCTTATTGTGCATTATTTTTTATTTTTTATGTATGTTTTTTTTATTTTTTAAATTTTTAGCAAGTCCAATTTTTCTCAAATTTTCTTAACCGTAAAATATATTCTTTGGCTGGGAATAAAACAAGCGATTCCCTTTATATATTAAAAAAAATAAAATAAAATAATTTAATAGTTATAATGAGGAATATTTGAACTCTGAATATCTCTTTTGAAAAACTAGGTGATTTCTATTTCTCTCTTTTTTTTTTTTTTTTTTTTTTTTTTTTTTTTTTTTTTGTAGGAATTTGATTTTGTTTTGTTTTTTGTGTTTGGAGTATGTGAGACGTTTTTTGAGAGTAAAGCAAAGAGACTGAAATAAAGATCAGATGTTTTCTGGGTCAGATTAGACGTTTTTTGATCCCAGCAGTTGTGTTTCTTTTTCTTTTTCTTTTTTAATAATTTTTTTAGGTTCAGATTCAAAGGGAACCGTGAGAAGCGGTCTGATCACGGTTCTTAGAACCGTGTAGTTGAATCGCAGTTTGAACGGTTTCCTGCTTTTTTGGCCTTGATTGTAAGAGGTTCACAGTTTTCCCGGTCGGACCGTATGGTCCGGTCTGGGTTTCAAAACCTTGACAATGCCATAAGACAAATGATGTAACAAATTGAATTTTGTATGATGATTTGGTATGCGTTTTTGGAGAAATCATTAATCCATTGAGAGGACCTAGTTAACAATGTCCAGTGTCCTCCCTTCCTCCCAAGTTTGCCTATTAAGCATTATTAGTCTCTCAAATTTAAAATAAGTGCTATTAGTCTGTAAAGTTTCAAAAGGGAGTTCAATTGATTCTTCTGTTAACAACCATTAGTCTCAAAACCTACAAACTAACAAAGGTACAACTTGACAAATTTTGAGTGATGTGACATCAAATTTGATATTAAAAAATTAAAATCCAAAATTTGACTCATTAAAAAAAAAAAAAAAAATTCAACCCATTAGGAGCCAATTCAGTTTGAACTTACTTGTTGACAAATGGGTATATCCCCAATCAAACTCCAAAATTATGGAAAATTTTTTGGGATTAAAAGATTCATCAAATTAGGGTGGCAAGTTGGATGAGTTTGACCTAGTTTTGATCTATGAAGAACGGGTGCGTTTCCGGATTCGGGTGAAGGTGTGGGTGCAGGACTCGGCAATTTTTGAAAAAGTAGAGTGCAAGGCGGCAATTAAAAAAATTACTAAAAAAATTTATATTTATATTTTCTATATACTGCTAAGCATATATATATATATATATATATATTTTTTTTTTCATATAATTGTAAATATATACCAATTTAAGAGTAATAGTAGATAATACAACCCAGAATTTTATTTTTATATTTTTTTAACATGTATTTTGGCCATGATTTCGGCCAGTTTTAGTCGGTTTCGGCTGATTTTAGCCAGAATTGGCGTTGACTAGGCCGGAATCGGTGTGAATTGGCTCAAATATGTGCAAATTGGCACGAATTGAAAAAAAGAAGAAGCCGAATCGGCACGTTGGAGGAGCGTCGCTGTGTCATTGCAAGTCCGGTGCGGGTTTGGTGGCCCTGGAGCTGCACCCGTGCTTTCTAGGTTTTGATATCTGACATTTTCTTTAACATGGAGGAGATGGCAGCCTTTGCGAAAACTCTGAAATTGTGTAGGAAAGTGTGTATGGAGTGAATAAATTTTAAAGGAGTGGAATGAGTATAAAGAATATATAAAAAAGGAATGGAATGGAATAGAGTAGATGTAATAGCATATATTTCTTATTTTTGGGTCAAACAAAAACCGTTAGTTGGAAGTTGGATCCAGGATGTCTGAGAATAGATTTTTCTTATCTTTTGATTTTTGAAATTTTCAGTCTTCAACTTTTATATCTACTTCGCTTGGACTTATAGAAATTTTTTGTCACTGTCTTGGTTTTTTCTTGCGCTTATAATTTTAACGGTCCATCATAATAGACATTTTCATATCTTAGGTAATTCTTTTTACATTAATTTCTCATGCATTGAGAGTGATAGGTTTAAATCTCAAATTTTAACATTTTTGTAACATAGTGTATATAACTTGCTAAAGCTGAAAATCAATTAAGATGAATGATATTGACACTAAACTATAATGAAAAGCAGAAAAGGGCTGCTTCCCCCATTGAAGATCAAACAGAAAAATTGGAAAGCAAAAATTCATAATTCATATGAGAACCCAAATGAAAGACCTGTGATGCAATTTTACCACTATACAACAAAGATTCTGCTGTTACACAGTTTCTTCTTTAGGAGGAGTATCAACAACAGCACCATTCATCTTTGGAGAATTTTCAGCAGAATTTGGTCTAAACCTTATGGCGCACACAATATAAAATCCCAAGTTGATCAAACTCAATAGTGCTAGAAACCAATAAAAATAATCCAATCTGCCATCATTAATCCTAGGAGAAAGCCAATCGTGCCCACCATTGCGTCCAGTAACATTCCTTATTATTGTGACCAAAATTGTACTCAGATACATACCGAACGAGGTGGTTGTGAGGTAGAGACCAGTGGCAATTGCTTTCATTCCTTTGGGTGCATTGTTTGTGAAGAAAGCCAATTCTCCAGATAATATAAAGGCCTCTCCAATACCAACCAAGATGAACTGTGGAAGCAAAAAGAAAGCACTTATTGGTAGGGTTGTCGACCTTGTCACGGTGCCTCTATTGGCTCTAACAACTGACAATCTTCGCTTTTCTACAAGTGCTGCCGCTGTCATTCCTAATATGGAGAACAATAGGCCTAGCCCTACTTTTTGCAAATTTGTTAAACCTGATCAAGAAAAAGAAAAAGAAAAAGAAATAAATAAAAGTAGCAATGTTTTCATTTATAAAAAAAATTATAATTAACTAATTTGAATCTGGATTCTTAATACCTCACAAGAAAGGACAATAGACATAAGGTTGTAAATGAGTCATATTAAAAGTTCAAAATTGTTCATTTAATTTTATTTCAAACACAAGAAAGTTTGAGTTCATCACCAAACTAAATTATATGTTCAAGTTTGATTCATTTTCTTGTCAAACAAGCTTAAACTTGTTCACAAGTTACTCGATTAACTTATTCCTCCCATACATATTTAGTAAATATTAGAACTAAATTATTTTATCCTTTCACAAATCTATTTTAATAGTTGATAGCTAACTTATAGTTGAAATTATATTATTTAAAATAATTAGATATAATGATTTCTATTTTTGAACATATAGAAATTAGATTCACCAACATCATATTGTTAAAAGTTTTAAATAATTTTTAATAAAAACTAGCCTAATTATATTATAAATAATTTACAAGAAATAATTTTATATCTTATGAACTAATTTTAAACTTGCCAACAAATCCAATGTTAATTCTAAATAATAATTGCACTTTGTACTTGTAAACATATAATATTATATATACTCAAATCAACTCACACTCATGAACTTATTTATGAACACGTAATTATATTTGAACTTGCTTGTTTAGTGGTCAAACTTAAACTTAGAATTGAGTTTGACTCTTATGCTAAATAAATATAAACAAGTATTTTTTTTTTTTGAAGCTGAACCCGACAGCTTAATTTATTTATAGACCTAAATACACAAATAAATCCCTTCCTATCCAATATTAATCACTTTTCATCATATATATATATATATATATGCAAAGTAAAAACAAATTAGGTCAGACATATTCATGCCCCAATGAAGTAGGTTAAAGAAGTTTCTTATATTAAAAGTAAATGCAATTTGTTAATGTAAGAATTGAAAGCTCAAATAGTGTGAAAACAGTATTACTTGTTTAGACCCACAAAGTAAAACTTATGGCTAGATTGTTTTTACCCTACTAAACTAAGTACGGAATAAGAGTAAAGTTTAAAGAGTAAGGGAAGAGAGATGCAAACGCAAGATAACACTAAGACGTGTTAACGAAAAGAAAACTGAAGTACTCGACCAAAAATCTCTCGGCGGCCCTCCAAGCCCAATTGATTCACTAGTGAATAAAGTTGAAGTACACAAATATTAAAAAGACCTTTCAAGCCTAATCTACTCAATGTACTTGAACTCTCTAAGTTTCAGCTACCAACGAGCTTCACTGAACCATGTCTTTACTAGTTATCTGGATCTTGCAATTAGCTCCAAATTGCATCCCCCAATTGATGGCTTCTTCCAATACTTCCAACATGCACCAAAACTTCTCTCAACACTCAGATTGGGTGAGGTAAGTGTTTGGGTTAAGAACCTCTCAAGGATTTGAGATTCGAGAGGTAGGAATAGAGGAAAACTAAGAGAAATTGTATAGATGATTATGGGTTTACAAGCTCTAACTCTCAAGTGCATTGTTAGGATTTTCTCTTTAAAAGTCTCCTTATAATTTCGTGGGTAAAGTGGGCATTTATAGTGTTGTTAAAGAAATGAGAAAAACACACTTTAAAAAGTTCCAGGCCGAGAGTTTCGTCACTTGCGACTTGGCCTGAGCTGCAAAGTGACTTGCAAAATACAGCCTAACAAAAGATTGTTCAGATTCCAGTATGTGCCTCTCACGTGGCCTTTCGTGGGTTGTCCAGTCGCGAGCTAGTCACGAACTTCACTGTCTTCACAATTCTTCACCAAACTCTCACACTCTACCCTTACATTAAATCCCACTAACATACAGGGAAAATTGAACAAAATACAATGAAATTTGACATGGAATAAAAGCCAACATAAAACATAGTTGTAAATCACAACTTTACAAAAATGAACATTATTCTTGAGTTCAACATTTACGTACCTTGACTTTTATATATTTTCATGAGAGGCATAATCAGGCGGTCATAAATAGCAAGAGTGGTCATTATGGACACAACAAAGAAGGCGTAGAGTGATGCCGGAGGAATTTGGAATTTTCCAATTGATCTATCCATGGTAGCAGCTTGCTGCACTGAGAAGCCAGCTAATTGTGCATGTATCGTCCAGAAGATAATTGTTGTCGCCCAAATTGGCAATAATTTGACTAACGTTTTAACTTTTTCCACCTTTGTAACTGTGCAAAGTTTCCATGGGTTTGGAATTCCAGAGTCTTTGCTGGTTATGATTGCCGCCTTGTCCAAGCAACTGTCATGGAAGTATCACTTGTTAGCTTTGAAAAGATCCTTAAAGGTTCCTATTAAAATTACAAATTAAGCAGTGCTATGGCCATAATACTTTCACGACAAAGATTAGTTGATAAGCTACTACGTATTGGCTCTCATATGAGCCCGACATTGATATTATTTTTTACCTACCATTATCAGTTTGTCACTTAGGCTTTGTTGTGAAAATGTTATACACATAGCTTGTTACAAATTTAAAATATATATACTACCATATCATTTAAAATTTTAATAATGTGACACTTTGTACACCATTAGATCCAAAAAATAAAATTTGAACAATGAAATAAGCTCTCTCCATTGTATGAAATTAAGTGTTAAAAATTAATACTTTGAAGTTTTTGTATGCATGTAGTAGTTTCCTATGTATGTTAAACTCGTGTTCTTTATGATCATTTACTTGCATGTATAGGGGTAGCTCCATGTGTAACTCAGGGTGGTCACTAGTCCACTCTGACTTGCAAAAAAAAAAATGTTTATATATACTTGCAAAAAAAAAAAAAAAAAGTTATACTAAACTAACCTATTTTGAACATTCTAATAAAAATGTTGAACACCCTAACTTGAGAATCACAAGAATTTAGGTTCAACAAAAATCAGAGTAATACTACATTGACAACATTTTCACAATAAATTCTATGTGATAAGTTGTTACTAATTCTAACTTAAGCCCATATTGACATTACTTTTTAATCCACCAATAACAGATTTTTGCACAACATTTGTTTTGAAGATATTGTAAACGTAACATAACTCCAAAAATAATTTTAACCCCTCAAACATAATCCTTAATCCCTTAAAAAAAAAGCCTTAAATTAATAACAACAATAAAAATTAGTACAATAAAAATAAAAATCACCCAAACAAAACAAGACTAGACCAAAGAACAAGAAGTGAACAAATTATTTAACAAAAAGCCTATTCAAAATAAATAAAAATAAAAATCCCTAATAATTCAAATTTGTAACTCTTTCATTCAACCCACAAAATAAATATAATCCCCAATTTCTTTGTTCATTTTAGGAAAGTATCAAAAGAAATATAGTAATCATGAGTTCTTCTTAGTGGCATCAGCAGTTATAGTCTCTTTAGCTCTGTAGTTGCAATAATTTTGCTCTCCTTAGTGGCTTGACTCGTAGTTATAACAAATATAATTTATTTCTCTCTCTCCCCCATTCCCCAATTTTTCTATTTTGTATTATCATTTCAATTCTCTTTCATTTTATTACTCTCATTTCAGCATTATCATTTCCCACTTTATCTCTCATGAGTCCCTTATTTCTTTTTCTCTTTAGTAGTAGAAATAAATTGTAATACATCATGTATTTGATTGCATGTATTTTTTTTTTTTTTTTTTTGGGGTGACGTTGATTTATTCAATTTATCTGCTTACTAGGTATGTGCATAGTGGACAAGTATAAGTGCTGTAATTAATGTTTTTAAAAGATATCCATGTAATTGGTACAGTAGAGAATCAATTAATTGAATAGAGAAGAAGAAATTTACAACCCCTTTCTCTCATCTTTATTCAGAAAATACCTTTGTCTTCTTAGAAAAAAATAAAATTTGATAGCAAAATCTTATGAGAAATGCTAATAATACCCTAGCATGTATTTTGAACCCCATTATCAAATTTTAATGGCTTAATAACTTTAAACCAAAAACTAACAATTTATCTAATGTAAGTTATTAACCAAGTTCCACATTGCCAACATAAACAAATATAAGCCAAAGTACATAAATAGCAATATGAAAATGCAAAAAAAAAAAAAAAAAAAAAAAAAAAAAAACAAAGCCAAACATCAA
>NW_027069669.1:148701-198086 GCF_002906115.3 Quercus suber | reverse complement strand
ATATATATATATATATATATATATATGCTTAGCAGTATATAGAAAATATAAATATAAATTTTTTTAGTAATTTTTTTAATTGCCGCCTTGCACTCTACTTTTTCAAAAATTGCCGAGTCCTGCACCCACACCTTCACCCGAATCCGGAAACGCACCCGTTCTTCATAGATCAAAACTAGGTCAAACTCATCCAACTTGCCACCCTAATTTGATGAATCTTTTAATCCCAAAAAATTTTCCATAATTTTGGAGTTTGATTGGGGATATACCCATTTGTCAACAAGTAAGTTCAAACTGAATTGGCTCCTAATGGGTTGAATTTTTTTTTTTTTTTTTTAATGAGTCAAATTTTGGATTTTAATTTTTTAATATCAAATTTGATGTCACATCACTCAAAATTTGTCAAGTTGTACCTTTGTTAGTTTGTAGGTTTTGAGACTAATGGTTGTTAACAGAAGAATCAATTGAACTCCCTTTTGAAACTTTACAGACTAATAGCACTTATTTTAAATTTGAGAGACTAATAATGCTTAATAGGCAAACTTGGGAGGAAGGGAGGACACTGGACATTGTTAACTAGGTCCTCTCAATGGATTAATGATTTCTCCAAAAACGCATACCAAATCATCATACAAAATTCAATTTGTTACATCATTTGTCTTATGGCATTGTCAAGGTTTTGAAACCCAGACCGGACCATACGGTCCGACCGGGAAAACTGTGAACCTCTTACAATCAAGGCCAAAAAAGCAGGAAACCGTTCAAACTGCGATTCAACTACACGGTTCTAAGAACCGTGATCAGACCGCTTCTCACGGTTCCCTTTGAATCTGAACCTAAAAAAATTATTAAAAAAGAAAAAGAAAAAGAAACACAACTGCTGGGATCAAAAAACGTCTAATCTGACCCAGAAAACATCTGATCTTTATTTCAGTCTCTTTGCTTTACTCTCAAAAAACGTCTCACATACTCCAAACACAAAAAACAAAACAAAATCAAATTCCTACAATAAAGTTGAATCAGAACAAGCAAATATGAAAAAAAAAAAAAAAAAAAAAAAAGGAAGAAGAAGAACAAGCCAATCTGACCCAGTCTGGTGGTGGGGACAAGGACAAACGGCAGTGGGGCAGTGGACGAGGTAGTGCTGTATGGTGACCATCGATCTACACCGGCTTTTTCCTTTCGGCGACCTAGATCTCCGCTGGCCTCAATCTCCACCAGCACCGCTTCAGATTCTCCTCTCTCTCTCTTCTCTTTTCTCTGATGTGAATATTTTTTTTTTTTTTTTTTTTGAGAAAGCCTGATGTGAATATGTGAATGTGATAAATGATAACTGTGAAGTAAATGTGAGGTTGAGAGTTAAGTAATAAATTGGGTCCGTATGAAAATGTGTGGTGGTCTTTATCCTTAGTTTTATTTTTATGTAATCGTATGGTTTTTTTTTTTTTTTTAATTCAAACATGTGGCATTTAATATTAAGAAATGGCAATTAAGAAATACTACCACAATATTTTCACAATAAATTTTAAGTAATAAATTGTTATTAGTTAATATTAGTGAGTAAAAAAAGAATTTCAGTCGTGGGTTCAAATTAGAACTAGTAACAACTTTTCACATAAAATTTTGATGTGATTCTTGTAAAAATATCATGAAAAATATTGTGGATATAACATCACAATTCCTTCTTCATCTGCTTTTGTTTGTATTGCTTTTTTTTTTTTATCTCTTCCTTTAATTTCATTCACTTTTGTTGCTAGTGCTTTTTTAGGTTTGTGAATGTGAGCTAGACAGCTAGTCATGTGATTATTGGAAAGTGGAACTTGGAAAGACAATCTAATGCTTTTAATTTTCTTTATGGTTATTATTATTATTGGACAGATATTTCATATTTGGGCTATAGATGGATATATTAGACATAGTTAAAATATGGATTTATAGTTTTAATTGGACTGTTTTAGTTAATTTTTTTTTTAATTTTTTACTAATTTAATATTTATATATATATATATATATAATTATTATTAAGTTAATTAAGACATCATTACAGTTCGACTCTGATTCGACTCCGATTCGACATCGGTTCGACTTCAAAAACCTTAAACCTCTCCCTTTTATGGTTCAATAGACAGTCCGAGTCTGAAAACCTTGGGTATTGTACGAACAATGTGATTGTCAGTCATTCAATGCAATAAGAGGGGCCTATCAATTCCCAAAAAAGTGCTGCCCCTAAATGTGCAAGTATGTTTAAGTAAGACTAAAAGCATTAGCACGCACAAAGGTAAAAGGAATCCAGACTTCAGTCGAAACTTAGTAATTTCTAGTTACATGGGTGCAAGTATGACATCACTAGCTATACTTGTGTAAAGTGCCTCCTTGGAATCTGATACAACAGCACCCCAAAGAAGGACCAAATCATGACCCCTTCTTGAAATTCCTCTTGCCTGACATCCAAATCATCAGATAAAGTCCTGATAGTTGCAACATACCTGCAGAAAGGGTTGACATGATTAGAACAATCAAATTAATTGGATTTTCATTCATTTTAGCTTACTACCAACCAATAAAAGTCAATTACAGCAAACAAGAATAGGATAAATGAGAAATAACCTACCCCAAATTCGTTAGAAAATAGAGGTGGATAATGTATCCAAGAAAAGAACTATAATGGTGGATAGTAAGGATGCCTTAAGTGAGAAATAAATTACTAGATTGCTTACCATTTAATAACAAACAATATAAAATATTGCTATTGAAATATTTATCACTTACCTTCCAGTAGGAGACCACTCAATGTTTGTTGCCATAAAACGTTCAATAGCTAAGGTTCCCAGAGCATCAACATCATAAAATATCTAGTCTCCACCACAACATCTCATTGCTGCTACTAGAATGAAACGCCCAGCAGGTGACCAGTGAAGAGAACCTGCCTGCTCAACTTCCAGAGTTACAAGCTTTGAGAATTGGAATCTGTTGTGAGCTTTTATAACCGAGTAAAAATTCACATTCTGCCTTTGATCTAAAGCATGGATGACTGCAAATCTTTGGCCTTTTGGCTCCCAAGAAAATGCAATAATCATGTCATTCTCATTCTCAAGTTCAAAGTCCTCAACAGGGATACCTGGATCTTTGATACCAAAGATCACAAAACGTTGATAAGTAGTATTCCTTGTTCCAATGAACTGATTGAACAGAACAGCAAGATATTCCCCATTGCTTTGCCAGAACATTTTGCAATCTCTAACACCATTGAGATTCTTCTTCTTTAATTCCTCTTTATTGGGAACATGTATCAGACTGACCTAAAATAGAAAGGGAAATAAAACATTATATGGTTTTTGTGTGTATAGAATTTGTTGAGGCATTATTTTAATCTTCCCAAAAATATGATTATTTGAGGGATTGGGATTCTCCATGACTGAATGCATCTAGGGAAGTTGGGGGAGGGTTTTTGATATCCATAAGAAAGGTACATATTTACCCTGGCAGGCTGCATCTCATCAGCATCTGTAGGAACAAATAGAGCTATTACAGGATCAGTAGGTGACCAACAGAAATCCATAACATTTTCAGCCTTTAAGGGTTCATTGTCAATGAGACCAAAGGTCTTGGTTTCATATATGTATATTGCATTTTTTCCGATTCTGGCAAAGTACTTGTCATCATTTCTGCCACTCCATCTACAAGAACAGCAACACAATTTATGAATTTTTTTTTTTTTTTTTTTTTTCTAGCTGACAATGCTTAAGAACGTTGTTTTTTCTAAACATAAATTTAACTAAATTTATACCTAAAAATAGGCCAGGATACTTGAAATATGCCTGCAATTCCCCCAGTTGCATGCTCACCCTGACTTCTTTCGATAACCATCTTTACTTCTCCACTTTTTACATCAAAAATTTTAAGCGCAGCCCCCTAATAATGACTTAAAATTAGAATTGGCTTATTCATGCTACTAACATACAACCAAAATAATAAGAGAAAAAAGAAACTCACTTTTCTATCATACTCGCTGTAGCTGACCAAATATTTCTCCCCAACTGAAAAATCAATTAGCTTAACCTGTAATTACTTGATTAATGCCAAATCATTACAAAAGGCAAGTAAAAAGTTAAAGAAAAAATATGAAATTGAGCCCAAGAAGAAAACCATGTTGTGATCACAAAACATTAAGGGTTTAAAAAAAGTTGCGCCTCCCCAAATGACAGAACCCGTCTTGAGAGTGGTGGCCAAGTAAGTCCCAGAAGGGGACCACATAGCAGATTCTAGAAAAATCTGCATTGCAAAGGAAAATTTTGATCATTCTTTAACCATTAGAAAGATTTTTATATTTCCATTTCCTTTCAAGAGAAAATTTAACTGGAATAACAAGGAAATGGATCCAAGGAATAAAATTACTTAAATTTAATGAAAATTATAAGACATTCTGGTTCCAATAGATACTTGAGTTGCTTTTCACCATAAGTCTGCAAATAACAAGGTTCTTTTCTCGCGTTCCTTCTCTTACAGTTATTACTTGTTTATCTATGTATTTATTTATATTTAAAGTGGAAGAGAACCAGTCAGGATAAAGTAATCAATCTCCATGCCTTATCCCCTAGTTTGCATCACAAAGTTTGAACTGTAATTTGAAGATCAAGTATGAGGGTGGGGATTGTGAAGAGTGGGCATGGCAAGGCATAAATACTAGTTTTCCCCAAGAAAATGCCTTTACTTTTAGAAACTTCCCTAATGTCTAATAAATCTAATCATCATAATGCATCAAAAGGTTTACTACTAAAAACAATATATGTATATATGACAAACAAATAGAAAGAATGTAGATCGATAGACGATAGCTAGAGTTTGAAACTTGCAAGCAAGAGAAATTGGGAGGTGAGAGGTTTCTCACTTAGATTATGTATAGAACTTACCGTACGATGATCAAAAAGCTCAGGCTTCAAATGTCCTGCTCCAATATTCCAATATATCTCAAGGTCCACAGAACATTGAATGAGAAACTGATCTCGAGCTCTTTTGTCAGTAAGCCAATGTTGAAGATGCACCTATGTAATACATGCATGTAAAGAACCACATATAGCATCATCTTGTGTGTCAATTTGTATATAAGAAAGATAAGACGAAGTATGTAATTATGAAGGGGAAAGGACAAGCCTAGACCATCACAATCAATCTATCAAGCATAGCATACAAGCCAAATCTATAATTCACATTTTCTCAAATTAAAAACGCAAGACATACTAATAGAAAGATGCTTATCAGACTATACAAATCAATGAAAATCAGTCCATGTTGCATAAAAATTCCTTGTCTCGAAAACTCTGTTGAGCAAACGCATACACCAAGCTCCAAAACTACATATCTGATAGGAATAAGTACTTTTAAATTATCTCGTGCATTTACATAGAGTATGTACTTTCTTTTGGGTATAAAAGATTATGCTCAATGAGCTCATGATCATACATCAATATCGAACAACGAAGAAGTACTTTTAACTTGTCTCATGCATATACGTGGGGTGTACATTGTTGGAGTGTAAAAGATTATGCTCATTAAGCGTGACTATAATCATACATCCATATCCAACAAATAGAAGCAGTCAATGAATGAAAATTTTTAAGCTATGTACATCTAGATTCATATGAAGGAACTTGAATTGGGGGTAGTTAAAATTCCAATAATTTGCATCCTCTTCTTTCATTCTTTTCTTTTCTTGTCTTTTCCCTTCTCTTTAACTATCAGACGTAATACAATCACTCAAATCCCACATAGCAAATGCTGTAGATAATATCACCCGGGTAAACTCTTATGACTGCTTCACCAATAGCACTAGTAACGTAATTCACAGGAAAAAAAAAAGTGACGAATTGTGAACATAATTCACAGAACAGAACCGATCCAACTTTCAAATAAACCACTGAATTGAAGTAAGCACACACTACCATGAGTATTATCATCTAGGACAAGATGTGCTTGGTACACTTATCATCACCATGTGGTGAGTGATACAATTTTTCAATTACAATGGGTGTGGTCATGACTTATGTTGTAAAAATTGGAAGGCAAGAAATATAAAAGCATAGGGAAGAAAATTACCCCAAAAGAGGATGAACTAGAGCCAGTAACAACTTCCATGGTAATCCTGTATTACTCTGCCGAAAAAGAATACACACTTCATATATTCGTGTGCGTAAGGCGGGACACTCTATATATATATACACATGTTAGTGTGTGTTTGGATTTTTTTTTTTTTTTTAAGAAGGAAGTCAAGAAGGGAAAATGAAATTAAGTAATCTTATTTTGATTTTTTAAAAATAAATAAAGTGAAAGTAAGTAACATTATTTGAGAGTAACATAAAAGGACATGAATGATATCATTTTACAACAATATTACTATTAGACACCTTTTTTAAAATAAATAGTTGAATATATATGAGTATTTTTGAAGTTTTAGTAAAAAAAAAAATCATTAAACCTAATTTTATTTACTTCAATTCCTTCCAATTTTAGGGGGATGAATATTTGAAGTTTTGAAGGAATAGAGAGGAATGAGTACTCCATCCTACTCATTCTATTCCCTCCCACTTAAATTCTCAAATAAATAAATGAATTTTTCATTCATTTCATTAAAACTCTCAAACAAGGAAAGAGAATGAATATTTTAAAATTATTCTTTTCATTTATTTCCATTTTATTCATTTTCCACCTCCCAGACGAGCTGTTAAAGTCCTCAGTATTAGTTTGTTTGGAATTGGGAATGTTTTCTCTCATAAGTTGCTCTCAAAAAAATTTAATTAAAAATTATACTTCAAATATAGTTTTATCTATTTATTAATCACTTTGAATTTAATTTAAGTATAATTTGATTATGAAAAATTTTAAATTATACTCCAACTAAAATTCTATTACAAAAAATTTCAAGAATAAAAGTTGTGTCCTATATTCTCCTCTTTTAAGTGGAGTTGTGGTGTGACTTTGTATTAAAACCTCTTTGCCTCTTCCTTTTCTGTGTGTGTGTGTGTGTGTTTGTTTCTCAAAGAAAAAAAATGCTACAAGTGTGTGAATGTGTCTATATATAGTTTTTTAAAGTTTTGTCAACTGGCATATTTCTTTAAAAGGAAATTGATTTTATTCATTTAGCATTCCACTCACCAAAAATTTGTATTTATGTCAAAGTATTAAAGTTTAATTACCATTTTGGTCCCTCACCTTTGCCTCATGTTTCAAAATCTTTAACACTATGACATTTTGTCAAAATAGTCCCCATCATCTAATAGTGGATATAAAATCTAAAATGGAACATCAAAAAAAAAAAAAAAAAATCAAATATTGTAAAAGGTGAAATTAAATTATAATTTTTATGTTGTCTTGATCACTGTATTAAATTTTTTTATTTTAAGTGAAAAAAAAATAAAAAATCATGCAATCTTTAATCCCACCCATTCTATTGAGAAAATGAAGAGGGTTAAGAGTGGGGGAGATCAAAATTGAAGAATAAAGCATGCAACGGTGGAGATCAAAGAATACTGTGGGGCCAGAAAATTGGGTGGCCTCGGCCCACTTCAACCCAGGCCTAAATGGCCCATACCGAGGACGCATGATGGGTCCGAGGATGACCCTATCCTCGGTCGTCCGAGACCTCAGTACGAAGAAGGGGCAAGCCCTGGGCGAATTGTCACCTCGGCATTGAATACACTCGCCTAACCCTTCTGGCTTCATTAATGAGGATGTAACCCCTTGGCAGGGCAACATCGATCAGGGTGAACCACTTGAGCACGGATATGACCTTTGATGGGATGGACGGTCAGGTGGAAGGCCAATAGATGACCAACAAAAGGAGGAAGAGGGGGATATATAAGAGGGGTGAGCAAAATGTAAGGAGGGGGGTTTTTTGGGGGGGAGGAGCAGAAAAGGGAAGGAAAAACCTCCTCGGCCAGGAGCCGAGGAGCATCTCCCAGTTGTAAATTGTTCTAAGTATTTTTTAGTAAAAGAAAAGAGTTCATGCTACGTGAACGCCGGCCAGCGCCTAAACCTTCAATCCACTCTCTACAAATTCATTGTTCTGGGTTCGTTGGGCCTTTAACCCATATCCTTTGGGCTTGAGCAACAAAAACAAACCCTACAATTGGCGCCGTCTGTGGGGAGGATTAGTGCGCCGGCCGGCACAACAGGCGATTGTTCTAAATAATCATCCTACGGAAGATCGGTGATGATGAAAAAAAAAAAAAAACTACCAAACAAACACGGCAGAAAGATAAAAGTTCGAGACAGAAGATTCAACAGCAAAGAAAGAAAGCTTGATATTATTTCATAAAAAGCAAAGTTACAAATTACAATCAGAGGCTCAGGTAGGTGTGTTTTAAAACTATTCCTACCAGCTAGTTTTACAATCAGAGGCCCAGGTGGACCCGTCCTAAAACTAGCTAGAGGGAAGTGTCAACCTGTGCTTTTATTGGCATCAAGAGAATGAGAGAACTTGACAATAAAAGTAGGGAAGGGGGGGGCTGGCTTGTTTCAAGGCCACCAACAACTCCTTTCTCGGTGCGGCGGAGCTTGAACAAAGTGAGGAGCAGATGTAGGGGCACCGGGACGCCTTCCCCCGTGATGTTCCCTTGATTCTCTCTACTCCTTACGAGCATTGGCCGTTGGAGACGGCAACACTCGGGCACTAGCCATGACATAGGTTCGCGTGTCTCCTCCGTCGGGGGTGCGCTCCGGGGAGAGACGTTAGGTACTTCAACGACGTCCCTCCTGGCCACCGCATACGGCACTGTCAGTGTTACGCCCAGACTCTGCCGCGCCGGAAGCCTAGTGGGGGCTGCAGTTACAGCGGCTCTTGCACGGATGTCCTCGCACCCGCCCAAAGCCGCCCCATATCTACCAACTCCGGTCACAATTCCGGCGGGGTTATTAAAGGGGCTTGGGGAGCTAAAAGGGTATGTTTTTCTGTTTGCGTTGGGAAGTTCATGGAGTATGGAGAAACCATCCCCCCGGAAAGCCTTATATAGAGGATGAAGGTTGGTGAGAATTAATCCACGCAGAATTCGAAAAGAGAGTTACCAGCAGGGCTAATAATGAGGCCACCAAATTCCAAGGGGACCGTAGACCATTGGATTTGTGCTAATTCACGAGGACATTAATGAAGGCGCGTCTCGCGCACCGAAACGTCAAGCGCGGAACACGAACGGCCAAGGGACGCTTCGTAAGTGAAGAAGATAGGGGCTCGAGCTGGAAGCGAGATCAACGCCACGTGTAAGATCATAATCTGACCCAAGGAGGAATAATCTCCAACAGAGCAGTCCGAGGACAAACCCCTCCTTACAGAGAAATGAAAGCGTTAGACAGAACCAAGGCACTGTATGGTCCTCGGACTCAGGCCTATGGGGAAACTACTCGCTCCTCTATACCTGGGTACTAGACAGAACCAAGGTATTGCATGGTCCTCGGACTCAAACCTATGGGAAAACTAGATACTTACAGAGAAATGAAAGCGTTAGACAGAACCAAGGCACTGCATGGTCCTCGGACTCAGGCCTATGGGGAAACTACTCGCGCCTCTACGCCTGGGTACTAGACAGAACCAAGGTATTGCATGGTCCTCGGACTCAAACCTATGGGGAAACTAGATACTTACAGAGAAATGAAAGCGCTAGACAGAACCAAGGCACTGCATGGTCCTCGGACTCAGGCCTACGGGGAAACTACTCGCTCCTCTATACCTGGGTACTAGACAGAACCAAGGTATTGCATGGTCCTCAGACTCAAACCTATGGGGAAACTACATACTTACAGAGAAATGAAAGCGTTAGACAGAACCAAGGCACTGCATGGTCCTCGACTCAGGCCTATGGGGAAACTACTCGCGCCTCTACGCCTGGGTACTAGACAGAACAAGGTATTGCATGGTCCTCGGACTCAAACCTATGGGGAAACTAGATACTTACAGAGAAATGAAAGCGTTAGACAGAACCAAGGCACTGCATGGTCCTCGGACTCAGGCCTATGGGGAAACTACTCGCTCCTCTATACCTGGGTACTAGACAGAACCAAGGTATTGCATGGTCCTCGGACTCAAACCTATGGGAAACTAGATACTTACAGAGAAATGAAAGCGTTAGACAGAACCAAGGCACTGCATGGTCCTCGGACTCAGGCCTATGGGAAACTACTCGCTCCTCTACGCCTGGGTACTAGACAGAACCAAGGTATTGCATGGTCCTCGGACTCAAACCTATGGGGAAACTAGATACTTACAGAGAAATGAAAGCGCTAGACAGAACCAAGGCACTGCATGGTCCTCGGACTCAGGCCTATGGGGAAACTACTCGCTCCTCTACCTGGGTACTAGACAGAACCAAGGTATTGCATGGTCCTCGGACTCAAACCTATGGGGAAACTAGATACTTACAGAGAAATGAAAGCGTTAGACAGAACCAAGGCACTGCATGGTCCTCGGACTCAGGCCTATGGGGAAACTACTCGCTCCTCTACGCCTGGGTACTAGACAGAACCAAGGTATTGCATGGTCCTCGGACTCAAACCTATGGGAAACTAGATACTTACAGAGAAATGAAAGCGTTAGACAGAACCAAGGCACTGCATGGTCCTCGGACTCAGGCCTATGGGGAAACTACTCGCTCCTCTATACCTGGGTACTAGACAGAACCAAGGTATTGCATGGTCCTCGGACTCAAACCTATGGGAAACTAGATACTTACAGAGAAATGAAAGCGTTAGACAGAACCAAGGCACTGCATGGTCCTCGGACTCAGGCCTATGGGGAAACTACTCGCTCCTCTATACCTGGGTACTAGACAGAACCAAGGTATTGCATGGTCCTCGGACTCAAACCTATGGGAAACTAGATACTTACAGAGAAATGAAAGCGCTAGACAGAACCAAGGCACTGCATGGTCCTCGGACTCAGGCCTATGGGGAAACTACTCGCTCCTCTACGCTTGGGTACTAGACAGAACCAAGGTATTGCATGGTCCTGGACTCAAACCTATGGGGAAACTAGATACTTACAGAGAAATGAAAGCGCTAGACAGAACCAAGGCACTGCATGGTCCTCGGATTCAGGCCTATGGGGAAACTACTCGCTCCTCTACGCCTGGGTACTAGACAGAACCAAGGTATTGCATGGTCCTCGGACTCAAACCTATGGGGAAACTAGATACTTACAGAGAAATGAAAGCGTTAGACAGAACCAAGGCACTGCATGGTCCTCGGACTCAGGCCTATGGGGAAACTACTCGCTCCTCTATACCTGGGTACTAGACAGAACCAAGGTATTGCATGGTCCTCGACTCAAACCTATGGGGAAACTAGATACTTACAGAGAAATGAAAGCGTTAGACAGAACCAAGGCACTGCATGGTCCTCGGACTCAGGCCTATGGGGAACTACTCGCTCCTCTATACCTGGGTACTAGACAGAACCAAGGTATTGCATGGTCCTCGGACTCAAACCTATGGGAAACTAGATACTTACAGAGAAATGAAACGTTAGACAGAACCAAGGCACTGCATGGTCCTCGGACTCAGGCCTATGGGGAAACTACTCGCTCCTCTACGCCTGGGTACTAGACAGAACAAGGTATTGCATGGTCCTCGGACTCAAACCTATGGGGAAACTAATACTTACAGAGAAATGAAAGCGTAGACAGAACCAAGGCACTGCATGGTCCTCGGACTTCAGGCCTATGGGGAAACTACTCGCTCCTCTACCCTGGGTACTAGACAGAACCAAGGTATTGCATGGTCCTCGGACTCAAACCTATGGGAAAACTAGATACTTACAGAGAAATGAAAGCGTTAGACAGAACCAAGGCACTGCATGGTCCTCGGACTCAGGCCTATGGGGAAACTACTCGCTCCTCTATCCTGGGTACTAGACAGAACCAAGGTATTGCATGGTCCTCGGACTCAAACCTATGGGAAACTAGATACTTACAGAGAAATGAAAGCGTTAGACAGAACCAAGGCACTGCATGGTCCTCGGACTCAGGCCTATGGGAAACTACTCGCTCCTCTACGCCTGGGTACTAGACAGAACCAAGGTATTGCATGGTCCTCGGACTCAAACCTATGGGAAACTAGATACTTACAGAGAAATGAAAGCGTTAGACAGAACCAAGGCACTGCATGGTCCTCGGACTCAGGCCTATGGGGAAACTACTCGCTCCTCTACGCTGGGTACTAGACAGAACCAAGGTATTGCATGGTCCTGGACTCAAACCTATGGGGAAACTAGATACTTACAGAGAAATGAAAGCGTTAGACAGAACCAAGGCACTGCATGGTCCTCGGACTCAGGCCTATGGGGAAACTACTCGCTCCTTCTACGCCTGGGTACTAGACAGAACCAAGGTATTGCATGGTCCTCGGACTCAAACCTATGGGGAAACTAGATACTTACAGAGAAATGAAAGCGTTAGACAGAACCAAGGCACTGCATGGTCCTCGGACTCAGGCCTATGGGGAAACTACTCGCTCCTCTACGCCTGGGTACTAGACAGAACCAAGGTATTGCATGGTCCTCGGACTCAAACTATGGGAAACTAGATACTTACAGAGAAATGAAAGCGTTAGACAGAACCAAGGCACTGCATGGTCCTCGGACTCAGGCCTGGGGGAAACTACTCGCTCCTCTACCTGGGTACTAGACAGAACCAAGGTATTGCATGGTCCTCGGACTCAAACCTATGGGGAAAACTAGATACTTACAGAGAAATGAAACGCTAGACAGAACCAAGGCACTGCATGGTCCTCGGACTCAGGCCTATGGGGAAACTACTCGCTCCTCTACGCCTGGGTACTAGACAGAACCAAGGTATTGCATGGTCCTCGGACTTAAACCTATGGGGAAACTAGATACTTATAGAGAAATGAAAGCGTTAGACAGAACCAAGGCACTGCATGGTCCTCGAACTCAGGCCTATGGGGAAACTACTCGCTCCTCTATACCTGGGTACTAGACAGAACCAAGGTATTGCATGGTCCTCGAACTCAAACCTATGGGGAAACTAGATACTTACAGAGAAATGAAAGCATTAGACAAAACCAAGGCACTGCATGGTCCTCGGACTCAGGCCTATGGGGAAACTACTCGCTCCTCTATACCTGGGTACTAGACAGAACCAAGGCACTGCATGGTCCTCGGACTCAGGCCTATGGGGAAACTAACTGCTCCTCTATACATGAAAGCGTTAGACAGAACCAAGGCACTGCATGGTCTTTGGACTCAGGCCTATGGGGAAACTAACCGCTCAATTAGACTAGGGTGCTAAACAGAACAGAGACATCGCATGGCCCTCGGACTCAGGCCTACAGGGAGACTAATTACAAAATATCCCAAGGTAGGAAAGGATCAAGCGCCATCTAGCCTTTAAGACGCAAGAGAGCTGCCCATACATACCTCCTCTCTCCTTATCATCGTTGCTTGCACGATTGGCCGACACACAATTCAAGCTAAAATCGTACAGATCTAAAAGGAAAAGCAAGTAGCGTGTACGCAAATAAGCAATTCAAATAAAGGGAAATCAAATTCGCATTACAACAATGAGTTCGTAAAAACTGCATGGCAAGAGCCGCAGTACATAGAGGAGAAGTATAACAAAATAAAATGACAACGTGAAAGTAGGACGAGCCGAGACGGCGGGAAGTCTACTCCTTTTGCTCAGGCTGGACAGGGGCAACCCCTGACCCCTTTGAGCCCTGGCCTAAGGGGACGGTCTGCGGGGGTACGGCGAGAGCAGCTGCTTCCTCAGTGGTGGGGGCTGGATCATTGGAAGGGATCTCCACTATCTCTTGGGGCACCTCCTCACTCGAATGCTCCCCCAGTTCAGCTGCCCGCACCTCTTCAACAATCTCCCCAACCTTAGGGTCTTCAGGGGCGGCCTCACGGATAGCGGGGGGGTAATACACGTTCTCTGCCTTCCACAGGTCGGACGTGGCCTCCACCCCAGCTCGTTCGAGGGCCTCATCCCAGACCTAGGAACAATATCGCCTACACACCCCCGGGACTTGAGCCTTGTAGGCGGCCTCTACCGAAGCCATCCCATCAGCATAGGCTGCGGACTCAGCCTCCTCCTTGGCACGCTCGGCCATCTCCCTGCCGTGGTCAGCCTCGTCCTTAGCCCGCAGAGCCTGGTCTCTGGCCCATTCAGCCCCCCTCTGGGACTCCTCGGCCTTTGCCGCCTTAGCCTGCAGATCAGTGATTAGATCCTTTGCGATCCGCAATTGCTCCTCTGCCTGGCCCAGGTGCTTCGTCTTTTCATTGGCCTGAGTCTGGGCACCCTCGAGACCAGACCGAGCACTGTCCCGCTCCCTGGTCACCGCCGTCAAAGCCACTCGGGCCTTGGCGAGGTCAGCCTCGGAATTCTTTAGGGTCGTGGTGGCCTGGTAGCGCCAAGCACGCTCCCGTTTAAGGTCCTCATTCTGGTTATTTACCACCCCCTCCAACCTAAAGATAGCTTGGACAGCCTGCCAGAATAACCAGTGTGCTATGAGCCCAATAAGGGGAAAAGAGTGGGAGAAGAGTTGAGGTTGTAGCCCTTACCATCCCCACATATCGCTTGAGGCTGAGGAAGACCTGCTCACTCGTCAAAGTGTTAAGCTCAGCCATGTCAGCCGGGAGCAGCAGGCTCCTCTCCAGTGCGTCTGCCACGCGCGTACCTTCGCCCTCGTTGGAATCCCTGAGGGAGGCGTTATCCTTCAAGGGCTCCCCACGGAGCATCGGGGCAGGGAGCCAGGCCTGGACCTCGGAGGAGGTGGTGTCGGCGACCCGCCTCTCCTGGCTCTGGTCGCCTATCTTAAGCTGCTTGGATGGCCGCAAAGTAGTGTCCTCCTCCTGTGAAGACACCGTCCTATCCTCCACGATCCTTTTACCCTTATCCTTCTTCTTCTTAGGGCTAGCAGGCACGGCCCCAGAAGGCGAGCGCGTCTGAGAAGGAGAAGGAGGGAGCTTCTGCCGAGCGGAAGTCGACTTGGCCTTCGGAGGAGGAGTAGGAGTTTTCTGTTGGGACTCCCCCGGTTGGCCCTCAAGCAGGTCCAGCAAGTTGGTGGTGGGCTTCCTCTTGTAACCCATTGTCGGCCGAGGAGGGGCTTCTGAAGCAAGGAGATCTGCTTCGCTCAAATTGGGATCACCCAAGTCCCCGGGAGGATCTTCGGATTGATCAAGCTGAGCGAAAACGTCAAACGCGTCCCCTTCACCCTCTGGAGCTTCCTCGGCGGCCTCGGCAAACAGTTGGGAAGAGGAGGGGACGGCTAATGTGACAGCTTCCTGGTCGGAGGGCTCCTCGGGAAAAGAAAATCCATCCTCGGTCACAGTAATCCTCTGAAGCCGAGGATCGTTGGCAAGGATGACATGCTTCGGAACCGGGAACGATTTCTGGGTAGGTGTATAACCCAAAATTATGTGGGCGGCCCTAACCTGGTTGTCGTCCTCGTTTATATACACCGGCGCCCTCAGCACCTTTTGCAAATCTTCCTGGTTGACCAGATGGAAGTGACGCTGAAAGGCGTGCAGGTCTGCAAACAGAAAGCACCACTGCGTTAGTAAAAAGGGGGTAAAGAAAAAAGATGAGAGCTTGAAACCCTATCTGTCTCCCACTGCCCCACCTGGTGTTCCCTCTGTTGTTGGGCAGTGAAGGCCATCGTGCCACTCCCCTGACACGATGAGGAAATCCTCATAGAACCCCTTGCTGGACTCGGGGAGGCACTGAATGAGCCGCACCCTGTCATCCCTCGTCTTCAGGTAATACGACTTGCCCTTTAGAAGCTGAAGGTTGTAACACCAGTTCACGTCGTGGTGAGTCAACCTCAGCCCCATCTTCTCGTTCAGGGTGTCCACACAGCCCAGAATCCTAAAGACGTTTATCCCACACTGGGTGGGGGCCAACCGGAAGTGCATGAGGTAATCCCTCATCACCGGCCCCATGGGGATTGTCATCCCCCCTTCAAGGAAGGCGACTATGGGAATTACCACCTCGCCCTCTTGCCTGTATATGCGCCACTCCCCATCCTCACAATGTCTCAGACTTACATTGCCGGGAATTTTGTAGTCGGTGATGAATTTCTCCATCACCTCCTCAGTATCGACGTATTTCTTAAACCTACCCATCCCAGTAGACGCTTAAAAGAACTAAGAAATAACAGGCGAAGTAGAAAAAAGGGTAAAGAGAAAGAGAGGCCAAAGAGAGACAGAGCAACTTACGAGAAAGAGGAAGGGCTCCTCGGATAGGCTTTTGAACTGGAGGTGCTAGTAAGAGTGTAGCTGAACTCAGGAGGGCGCACGAATATTCTCAATTACAAATGAGAAATAGTAAGAAGCGGCTCGTACGGGTATTTATACCCCAAATCGAGGAACCATGTGGGTTTTCCCCTCATAAATGCAAGACGAATCTCCACCGTTGGATGGGTAACTCCTCATTGGACGAAGGGAACACAGAGTCGCCTGAATTTAATGATGGACATGTTACGTGCTCCGAAACGTTAGTGACGTGCCCTTGGCAGGTGAATGGACCCCAGCACTAACGAGGGGTGAGGGGGGGGTAAGGCCGAGGATGTCAAAATCCTTCTCCCCGCCCGAGGATGCGTGCAGCAAGATTTTGAAGGGCTATTGTGGGGCCAGAAAATCGAGTAGCCAAGGCCCACTTCAACCCAGGCCCAAATGGCCCACGCCGAGGACGCGCGATGGGTCCGAGGATGACCCTATCCTCGGTCGTCCGAGACCTCGGTACGGAGAAGGGCAAGCTCTGGGCGAACCGTCACCTCGACATTGAATACGTTCACCTAACCCCTCTGGCCGCATTAATGGGGATGTAACCCCTTGCCAAGGCGACATCGATCAGGGTGAACCACTTGAGCACAGATATGACCTTCGATGGGATAGGCGGTCAGGAGAAAGGCCAATAGATGATCAACAGGAGGAAGAAGATAGGCATATATAAGAAATGTGAGCAAAATGTATAGGGGGTCTTTTGGGGGGGGTTCTGGGAGAGAGGGAGAAAAGCATCCTTGGCCATGGGCCGAGGAGCATCCCCCAGTTGTAAATTGTTCTAAGTATTTTTTCAATAAAAGAGAAAGGAGTTCATGCTGCGTGAACGCCGGCCAGCGCCTAAACCTTCGATCCACTCTCTACAAATTCATTGTTCTGGGTTCGTTGGGCCTTTAACCCATATCCTTTGGGCTTAGGCAACAAAAACTGACCCTACAGTTAGGTTATTACTTATTGTTATTGTTGGATTAAAATTGTAATCTCAATGTTAAATTTAAATTTGAATTAATAATAACCAGTTACCTGTGATTTGTTGTGAAAATATTGTAAAAATATTGTGTACGTAACACTTTATATATTTTTCTTTAATTCTTCCACATTCACTTTTTTTTCCCCTACCATTTTCGGCAATACCATTGCCACAATTACTTTTTTTTTTTGGACACCCACTCATTTCTCACTCATTATTGCATTTCTCACACATCCAGGCAGTGTAGGAAATTTGGGCAGATGAATTTCGGTAACACTGTTGCCGAAATTCAAGATTTACTGTTCTTGACATTAGGCTTTTCTCTTTCCTCCTTTTCTCATTCTCTCTCCTACTTTTTGTTGAATTTCGGCAACATTGTTGCCGAAATTCAATCTCTCTCTTCATTTTCACAAATAACTTCAAACAGTACCTATAACGCAAATATGTTTTAATTTTAGCAATATTTAGCCAAAAGACTCATTATATTGTGCAATAGTTTTAAAAAATTATTAATAGTTTAAAGATCAGTAAGATAACAACTATTAAGTGCATATATAAATATAAATAAATAGCTAATTATACAATTTTTGTCAAATTAATAAAAAATTATTATATTTATATGTAATATTAATTAAATAAAAATATATGATAAAGAAGAGCACACAGAACAAGTAGCAGAGCACAACACAACACATAGTTTTACAAACTGTGCTAACCAATCTTTCTCTTACAAACTAAGAAGCTCTTTATACGGAAAATGGATCAATTTAATTCCGAGTGTATTGTGTTCCTCTCTCAAATCCAAACAAAGATTTTCAGCTATCCTGTCTCTTTCTATCTATCTTTAAAGATCTGTGTTTTCTCTTTGCCTCTCTCTCTCTCTCTCTCTCTCTCTCTCTCTCTCTGTGGACAGACCCAGGAGAGGGCCCAAGCGGCCCGAGCACTCTGGCCCAAAACAAAAAAAAAATTATAAGGTATATTTTGGGTTTTTTATAGTTGGGTCCCCCTCTCCTAAGATATTAACCCACAGCCCAGCCCAACCCAAAAAAATTGAAACCCATTAACCATTAACGTTACAAACCAAATTCAGTCCGTGCTTCCTATTAGAGAAGTGAAGAGTGAAAATAGCACGTTTTAGTGTGAAAAGACGTAAATCAATGAGTAAATTATTTTCTTGGACTACTTTCAAACAGGAAAAACTGTGCGTTTGAGCACTTTGTTTCTTTCGCTGATGCATACGCCAACGAGGTGATAAGCACACTTAATGTTGCCGAAGCATTCATTTCTAGGAACCTGGAAGCGGAGTCTCTGGAGGAAGAGTTTCAAGTTCTTCACAACCCTTTGTCAATCTCCACAAGCCCCTCACAACTACATAGTTTCTACCAACATTTCTATAACTAAGTACTGCAAAAATGGCCAGCTCGACTTTGCTCGGAACCTGTTCGATGAAATGCCTAGACGAACTGTTGTCTCATGGAACACCATGATATCAGGTTACTCCAAATGGTGGAAATACTATGCAGCTCTGAAACTAACTTCCATTATGCACAGTAGTAATATAAAGCTCAATGAGACCACTTTTTCGACTACGTTAAGTGTATGTGCGCGTTCCCGGTCAGTTTGTGAGGGAGAAGAGCTACATTGTATAGTTTTGAAATCTGGGTTTGAGAAATTTGAGCTTGTGGGTAGTGCATTGTTGTACCTTTATGCAAGTTGTATTGATATTGAAGGAGCAAAGCGGGTGTTTGAGGAGTTGCATGGTGAAAATGAGTTGTTGTGGAGTTTGATGCTTGTGGGGTATGTGCAATGTAACTTGATGAGCGAGGCTTTGGATGTGTTTAATAAGATGTCATCTAGGGATGTTGTGGCATGGACTACATTGATTTCTGGGTATGCGAGGAGCGAGGATGGGTGTGAATTGGCTTTAGAGTTGTTTAGGAGGATGAGGGGGAGTGGTGAGGTGGAGCCTAATGGATTTACTTTGGATTGTGTTATAAGGGCTTGTGGAAGACTAGGAAGCCTAAGAGAAGGGAGGATTGCTCATGGGCTTTTGATAAAATATGGGTTTGAATTTGATCACTCAATTGCTAGTGCATTAATTGAATTCTATTGCGATTGTGAAGCTATTGATGAGGCCAAGAGAGTTTATGATTGGATGGGAAACGTAGGTTTAAATGCTTCAAATTCACTTATTGGAGGGCTCATATTTATGGGTAGGATTGTAGATGCTGAGATAATTTTTGGTAGGCTAGTTGAAAAGAGTCCAGTATCATATAATCTGATGATTAAAGGTTATGCAATGAGTGGCCAAGTCGAGGAATCTGAGAAACTGTTTAATAGAATGCCAGAAAAAACTATAGTTTCTTTGAATACCATGATTTCTGTGTATTCCAGGAATGGGGAAATTGACAAAGCTTTGAAGCTGTTTGAAGAAACAAAAGGGGAAAGAAACCCAGTGACATGGAATTCAATGATGTCGGGTTATATTCATAATCATCGACATGAAGAGGCTTTCAAACTATATGTGACCATGCACAGATTATCAGTAGACCATACTAGATCAACTTTTTCTGCTCTTTTTCATGCCTGTACATGCCTCGGATCTCTTCAACTAGGAGAATTACTTCATGCCCATGTGATCAAAACACCATTTGAATCAAATGCTTATGTTGGAACATCTCTTGTAGATATGTACTCCAAATGTGGGAGCATCCCCAATGCACAAAAATCATTTTGTAGTATCTCTTCACCCAATGTGGCAGCGTGGACAGCTCTTATTAATGGATATGCACATCATGGGCTTGGCTCCAAAGCAATTTTACTCTTTGAGGAAATGTTAAAGCTAGGAGTTGTTCCCAATGGAGCTACCTTCGTGGGGATTCTGTCTGCTTGTGTTCGTGCTGGTCTAGTCGATGAAGGGATGAAATTTTTCCACTTAATGCAAAAATGTTATGGAGTAACACCAACTTTGGAACACTATGCATGTGTGGTGGATCTTCTTGGTCGCTCAGGCTATCTACAAGAAGCTGAGGAGTTCATAAAAGCAATGCCTATTGAAGCAGATGGGGTTGTCTGGGGAGCTTTACTTAGTGCCTGTTGGTTCTGGACAAAAATGGAGTTGATTGGGAGAGTGGCTGAGAAGATCTTCAATTTGGATCCTAAGGCAGTATCTGCTCATGTTATTCTGTCTAACATGCATTTTCTCTCTGTGGACAGACCCAGGAGAGGGCCCAAGCGGCCCGAGCACTCTGGCCCAAAACAAAAAAAAAATTATAAGGTATATTTTGGGTTTTTTATAGTTGGGTCCCCCTCTCCTAAGATATTAACCCACAGCCCAGCCCAACCCAAAAAAATTGAAACCCATTAACCATTAACGTTACAAACCAAATTCAGTCCGTGCTTCCTATTAGAGAAGTGAAGAGTGAAAATAGCACGTTTTAGTGTGAAAAGACGTAAATCAATGAGTAAATTATTTTCTTGGACTACTTTCAAACAGGAAAAACTGTGCGTTTGAGCACTTTGTTTCTTTCGCTGATGCATACGCCAACGAGGTGATAAGCACACTTAATGTTGCCGAAGCATTCATTTCTAGGAACCTGGAAGCGGAGTCTCTGGAGGAAGAGTTTCAAGTTCTTCACAACCCTTTGTCAATCTCCACAAGCCCCTCACAACTACATAGTTTCTACCAACATTTCTATAACTAAGTACTGCAAAAATGGCCAGCTCGACTTTGCTCGGAACCTGTTCGATGAAATGCCTAGACGAACTGTTGTCTCATGGAACACCATGATATCAGGTTACTCCAAATGGTGGAAATACTATGCAGCTCTGAAACTAACTTCCATTATGCACAGTAGTAATATAAAGCTCAATGAGACCACTTTTTCGACTACGTTAAGTGTATGTGCGCGTTCCCGGTCAGTTTGTGAGGGAGAAGAGCTACATTGTATAGTTTTGAAATCTGGGTTTGAGAAATTTGAGCTTGTGGGTAGTGCATTGTTGTACCTTTATGCAAGTTGTATTGATATTGAAGGAGCAAAGCGGGTGTTTGAGGAGTTGCATGGTGAAAATGAGTTGTTGTGGAGTTTGATGCTTGTGGGGTATGTGCAATGTAACTTGATGAGCGAGGCTTTGGATGTGTTTAATAAGATGTCATCTAGGGATGTTGTGGCATGGACTACATTGATTTCTGGGTATGCGAGGAGCGAGGATGGGTGTGAATTGGCTTTAGAGTTGTTTAGGAGGATGAGGGGGAGTGGTGAGGTGGAGCCTAATGGATTTACTTTGGATTGTGTTATAAGGGCTTGTGGAAGACTAGGAAGCCTAAGAGAAGGGAGGATTGCTCATGGGCTTTTGATAAAATATGGGTTTGAATTTGATCACTCAATTGCTAGTGCATTAATTGAATTCTATTGCGATTGTGAAGCTATTGATGAGGCCAAGAGAGTTTATGATTGGATGGGAAACGTAGGTTTAAATGCTTCAAATTCACTTATTGGAGGGCTCATATTTATGGGTAGGATTGTAGATGCTGAGATAATTTTTGGTAGGCTAGTTGAAAAGAGTCCAGTATCATATAATCTGATGATTAAAGGTTATGCAATGAGTGGCCAAGTCGAGGAATCTGAGAAACTGTTTAATAGAATGCCAGAAAAAACTATAGTTTCTTTGAATACCATGATTTCTGTGTATTCCAGGAATGGGGAAATTGACAAAGCTTTGAAGCTGTTTGAAGAAACAAAAGGGGAAAGAAACCCAGTGACATGGAATTCAATGATGTCGGGTTATATTCATAATCATCGACATGAAGAGGCTTTCAAACTATATGTGACCATGCACAGATTATCAGTAGACCATACTAGATCAACTTTTTCTGCTCTTTTTCATGCCTGTACATGCCTCGGATCTCTTCAACTAGGAGAATTACTTCATGCCCATGTGATCAAAACACCATTTGAATCAAATGCTTATGTTGGAACATCTCTTGTAGATATGTACTCCAAATGTGGGAGCATCCCCAATGCACAAAAATCATTTTGTAGTATCTCTTCACCCAATGTGGCAGCGTGGACAGCTCTTATTAATGGATATGCACATCATGGGCTTGGCTCCAAAGCAATTTTACTCTTTGAGGAAATGTTAAAGCTAGGAGTTGTTCCCAATGGAGCTACCTTCGTGGGGATTCTGTCTGCTTGTGTTCGTGCTGGTCTAGTCGATGAAGGGATGAAATTTTTCCACTTAATGCAAAAATGTTATGGAGTAACACCAACTTTGGAACACTATGCATGTGTGGTGGATCTTCTTGGTCGCTCAGGCTATCTACAAGAAGCTGAGGAGTTCATAAAAGCAATGCCTATTGAAGCAGATGGGGTTGTCTGGGGAGCTTTACTTAGTGCCTGTTGGTTCTGGACAAAAATGGAGTTGATTGGGAGAGTGGCTGAGAAGATCTTCAATTTGGATCCTAAGGCAGTATCTGCTCATGTTATTCTGTCTAACATGCATTCGATATTGGGCAAATGGGGAGAGAAGATGAATGTGAGGAAGAGATTAAGGAGCTTAGGCATAAAAAAGGCTCCCGGGTGTAGTTGGATTGAGTTGGAAAGCAACGTTCATGTGTTCACTGTAGAAGATAGAACCCATCCTCATTGTAATGCCATTTATGCAACTTTGGAGCATTTAACATCAAATATAAATTCCCTTGTTCAATATGATTTTATTTTGGTTTTACATCAATAGTGGAGGCTGATTTCTTTAAAACAAAATACCCTTATTGATAAAGGTCATGTTAGTTGTGTGATTTATTCTCCTATCTCATAAACAAGAGGAAGTGTGGGCCTTTGTTGTGATTTTGCTGTGCTTTCTTATGGAAGCAACCAGTTTAACCATTTCATGGGAGTAGCACTACTTGCACAATCCAGTCCTAGAAAACTACAGAGGGTAAGGTGGGCCTTTTAGTGATTTCAGTATATACAGGCTGGTGGATTGATTCTGTCTTCATTGTATTTTATCTTTTCATTTTTGCTTCTCTCCTTTGCATGTCATTCTCTCAATATGAGATAGTTTCTTGTCATATCTCTCCAACAGATACTGCTCTCAAATAGAGAAGAATTATGCCATTAAAAGAGAAGGGAAAGATTTTGTTCTTGCTGAAATCTAAAGAAAAATAGTAACAAAAAATTTCTGTTTTGCTGTAATTCAAAAAAAAGGGAGAAGAAACATGATTGAAATGGGAAAAAAAGTTGGATTGGGACAGGGACCGGGGAGAGAAAAATCTGAGACTGCAGAAGAAGAATAATAGAGATCAAAAGAGAGATAAATCTCAGGGCAGCCCCCACCATCATGCAGCCGGAACTGTTACAGGTAAAAGTTTTCTTTATTCTTTATAAAATTACGCAATAACTATGATTTATGTTTGGGTGTTTGGTAGTATAGGCTCGATTTAGGCATTTGGGTTACATTTGATTTTGATTAAGCTTATTAAAGTAGACTTGGTTTATGGTTGGGGTATTTGTGTTGTTCGTTTGGTTTTGTATTTTGGAGTTAAAGTTGTTTTCGGAAATTTTTCAATCAGCGTGGAAAGCAGAGAGTATTTTTGGTCTCTTCAATTTCTTTATGCTTCTTGAATGAGCATTCCTGGCGAAGAGTTTCCAATCGTTTCACTCAGCATTTATCAAGTATAAATTTAGGTTTCTTTTTAACTCTCTTGGATTCAGTTGTAGATTTCATTTGTCATTGATTGATTTCAATTCCAAATCTGTGTAATAAAAAATTAAAGGGTTTTTCTTTAGCTTTTCCTTTTCTGGGTTTGTAGGTGGGAAGGCAAATCCTTGGAAGCAATCCAAGTCTCTCCTCTGCTTTTGTGCTGTTCCTTCACTGCAACAACAAATGTTTCATTCTTAATTTCTGTTCTTACAATGTTTACACCTTTTTACTTCTATACCTGTCACAGTTGTATTATACCAACAAATGTTTCATTCTTAATTTCTGTTCTTACAATGTTTACACCTTTTTACTTCTATTTTTTAAAACACAAAGAATATATATATATATATATATATTTTCCTTTGTATTAGCGAGGATGTTTACGTCTATTCAATTATTAACAACATGTGTAGTCCTCCGACACCAAGGAAAACATTTTAACTTTATGTGGCTCGTACTCGTGTAAATGGACTTGCCAATTGCGAAATATGAGCACATTGTGTATTTAGAAATATATATTATTTACAATTTTTGTGATAGGTGGCTTTAATGGACACAATAGTGCTGTCCCCTGTTGGAGGTGGCTTTAATAGACACAACAAAATGTGAAATCGTTTTCACGATATCTTGCTGATATTTGCGAGGGTGTCATGCTATTATACCAACAATATTAGGTAGAATGCAAAACATGAAGCAATAATTTGATTTGACATAGGCCAACCCTTACCAAAATAGAGGACGATATTAGGTTTGTCAATGTCATTTAGTGGTAAGCAGATTATTTTTTTTCTACAGAACCTAATCATGGCTTTATGTCCTATGATTGTTAGTTACGTTTCAAAATTGCTAATTTGTTTCACTACATGACTGAGACTGTGTAATCAGCTAAGGCATCTGTTAGTGCTTAGTGGTACCTTAACTTTTTTTATATTAATTTTCTTTCTTTTATAAATATGATAAATTTGAATTTTATTTTTTGAGGTGAAAGACATAAACTTTTAATAAGAGAAATCAGCTTGAATTACAAAAAGGAACTACATGTGGTGGAATATCCTTTATCTACACTGAAATTTGAGAATTATCACATGTCAACCCGACTGTAACAACTTTGTTACCTTCTCTCCTAGTATGAGAGTAATGTAACTATGTGAAAGATCTAAGAAAAAAAAAAAAACCTTTAATTCTACATAAATTGTTTTTTAAAAGCCTTTATTTTTGTTGAGAATATACTAAAGTATACTTGTATCTTAAAAAAATTGAAAAAATACGAAAAAATGTAAGGTTTTAAAAAGTAATACATAAAAGCTAAAAGCTAAGCTTATAACCTAATGCCAAACCGACAAATGGGAGTTTGAGTGGTTTGTTTTGCATTTAGATGATAGTTTTGTAGAATGGCTTATGTTAGAAGATTCAAAGATCGGAGACTTAAGCAATTGCAAGTAGTTAGGCCAATTGGATAAGTTGACCAATTTCTTTTAATAGAAAAATAGATTGCTTGATTTGGTTCCAAATGTGTTTAATTGGCAAAATGGAGAAAATATCTAGGAGAGTTTACATAAAATACATTTGCTCTGCCATATATTTATGCACCTGGACAGAGTCTTAACAGAAAATCAATAAACGCTGAAAGCAATTAATCTAACTAATTAACTCTACCACTAATAACAGAATTAAGATCTAACCAACAAGTAATCAAAAAGTCTATTTCTCTATTAATCAAAACGCTGTCGTTCTTCAACTTAGCCTTCTTGCAAAACAATGTCGTTTTATCTGTTTCTTCAGCTGATCTCTTTCACAACAGTTTCAACACTCCCCCACTCAAGTCCTGAACACCTTCAGGTTCTATGACTCGAATTAAAGAGCAAGACTTGGATACCTTAGGAACAAAAAATATCAATTAGTCCCAACCTGGTCACTAAAATCGTGTAAAAGCTGAAATTTCCCAAAGCTTTTTGTAAAGGTCTCTGCCACTTGTGAATTATTAGCTACATGAAGAGTTTTAACAACTCCCTCTTGTATTTTGTCTCTCACCAAATGACAATCCACCTCTATGTGTTTCATCCTCGCAATGTGCAAGGCTGCTTGATTATCACAAAGCATCAAAACAGGTTTTGAATGACTAATTTTCAGGTCTTTAAGCAACTGCAGTACCCATGTAATTTCACTAGTCACACTAGCCATAGCTCTATACTCGGCTTTAACTGCGGATCTTGACACCACACCTCATTTCTTTGATCTCCAAGAAACCAAAGCTTCTCCCAAGAAAATACTGCAACCTGTCAAAGATCTTCTAGTACCAGGCAAGGAATTGTTCTACGTAACTTTCATAAAACATTGGAGATATAAAATATAAAAGCAAGAGTTTTCTTCTACTATGCATTCATGTCACAACTCTAATTAGCCAAAATACTCAATTTAAATGATGATATCTAAGTGAATGGTTGATAAAAATGATTTCTAATGATTATGGTCACTTTGTTACTTTCGGCACAAAATGCCAAAATGGTAAAGATTGTTTCTTGATTTTCTTGAAAACTATTATATTTCAAAAGATAAAGTTTCAAAAGGTCCAGAACTTTAGTTCAAGGAACTAGTCTTTACCATTTTGGCATTTTGTGCCAAAAGTAACAAAGTGACCATTATATATATATATATATATATTTGCATTCAACTCATCCTTTAATGCGGGAAAGGATTCTGGAAAATTAAAAACAAATGTGGGGGGAGGATGAGGATTTAAATTTAGTTTTCTTTGTTGACGTGGGAAGAGAGAGAGAATCATTTCCTTCCATGGAGGGCGCAGTGACAAATGTACATAGTCACAATAAGGTACTCCTCTCCAAGTTGGAAACTTGTCAATATCATTATCATATATGTAATTGAGAGCATAGAGCATAAGAAGGAAAGGGAGAGGCAAAACAAAAACAAAAAAAATTATAAGTCAATGAAAAGGATTCTATTAATTTTGCAGTGATTGCGGTCTCACATTTGTTTAAGTTAACAATATGTGAATGTGCAGATAGCCTTCCTCACACAAGACCTAAAAGTAGCAGTTGATGCATACATCTTTTATATTCCATAAAATGCTCATTACCTAAATATTGAAATTTGGATAAAAGCATACTAAAAAAAAATGCAGAATCTGAAATGGGAAAGCAAGTTTTCCATGTTAAATTAATGTTTGTTCCAGAAAATACAAGTTAAAATATTGGCCAGTGTTATTACGTTAACCATTGTTTGAATTCAGTGTTGATACTGCTCAACTTGGCACCAAATTCAACTCCTTGTTTAATCAGATTGTTTAACGATACAAACCTACATTGACTTGTTATCCAATTTGATTCCTTGTTGAAGGTTATTTAGAGGTTGGGGAAAAATAATGTGATTGTCTCACAACAAAGTCTTAGAACATTGTCCTAGGAAAGACATAATATTATTTGCTCAAAAATAGAGGAAAGACACAATATTAAAGAATAAAGGAATGGTAAAATAAAGAGAGACATGAATGGTATAATTTCCTAGAATTAAGACAATGAACTTGTTCATATAATCTAGACGAAGAGCTTGTTGGGTAGAAATGTAGAATGCCTTTCACTGTGAGTTATTATACCCAAACACAAAGGAAAAGAGAGCAGTAGAGAAAAACCTGGCAATTCACTGTCAAATAAGCCAATGTTAGTTGGTATAATTCTACAATAAGAGAGTTTTTTCCACCTTTTTTTAAATGATAGATGGAAATGGGATTATATTTTCTCTCTAAATGCCAGCTAGATCTTGACTTTGAGAATCAAACAGCAAGAGCTTCATTGTAAAATCATCATTTATTTACTACTATAGGAGTAACGCTTCATTTCTCACATAACAATTATTCCCACAAATACATTCAAGTTGTGATCTACCATTCATGCGAGAGAAAAGAATACAACTCTTGGAATATTGAATATTTTCTCACGATTTGAAGACCCATTCTTAAATCAAGGAAGTTCAAATTATATATTTCAAGCGTCAACTTGATGGAAAACATGGGGCCCAAAAAAATACTAAGAAACTAAGAAAATAAAATAAGATTAGATGGGAATGCACTTCTAGGGTGTCTGCCTCTACCATAGTAATTAAAATGAAGGGCTTGAAATAGAGCTTTCCTTATTTTAACCTATATATGTGACAAAAGATATTCCTACCTACGTATCCAACTCATTCACCTCAAGTGCACTAATTGAATAAAAAGTGATCTAAGCAATGCCTAAACTCTGCGGAATTTCCCTAAAACAAATATAGACACCAAAGCAAATAATAGCTGAGATGTTATTGCAGAAAAATCTACTCAACCCCTTAACTAGCCCCAGGAGCGGACCTAGAATTTCAAGCTAGGGGGTCGAAGTATAAGAATAAAAAAAAAAAAAAAATCCAAATAGGTGTCCATATACTACTAACAAATTATTAACCAAGATTAATACACAAAATCATTGTTTTTTAATACTTTAAGATGTAATCATTTACCAATAAAGACAAAAAAAAAATACAAAATAATATTGTTTCTTAAGAGCATTAACTGTTGCAAAAAAAAAAAAAAAAAATTCACAAAGCAAAACTTACTTTTGCCACTTTAATATAGCATTTGAAATGTCTCATAGTAATATTTTTGGTATTTGATGTTCTAAATACTAAATATTTACCATTTAAAACATTTAATGCTAGTATTCTAATATTGGGCTAATTGAAATTATTTATTTTTTTATTTTAAAATTTTGTTTTTGTCAAGTTTTTGAGTTGGATAATTGCTAATTAAAAGAAAGAGAATCTAAGTTTTTGGAAGAGTGAGACCCAACTCTAGAAATAATATATATATATATATATATAAAATCTTGGGCTAGGGGGCCCAAATTTTTTTTTCCTTTTTTTCTTTGGCCNCATTGAACCATAAAAGGGAGAGGTTCAAGGTTTTTAAGGTCGAACCGGGGTCGAACTGTGGTGACGTCATAATTAATTTAATAATTAATTAAAGCTTAAATATAGATATTAAATTTATAAAACTAGCAAAATTGACTAATATATCTATATGTATAAGGGAAATTTAATGATTTTCAAGCATATATTTAATAATTAAATAAGAAAGTTAATAAAATAAAATAATAACCATGAAAACATAAAAATTTATGAAGTAAAGTTGAATATCTTTAAAGGATTTTAATTATAATTTTTTTTTTATTCCTTGTAAGAGATATATAATTTAATTAAGTAGAATAAAATTGTGTTAAGTTGTTAAAAAAAAAAAAAATTGCTAAGGGGTTGGACCGCACGATTCTCATCGGTTCATGCGGTCCAACCCCGGTTTTAGGGGTTCACGGAATTAACAAAAAATTTGGTTCTTTAGGCTTAAAAAACCATGAGTGAAATTAACTAGGCTCTCAACATAAACCATAGCTTGTATTGGGATGAATGATTTTGGAAACTGTGGAAGTTGAAGATTCCTAATTTCTTTAGAACCAATGTTGTACAAGACTATTGCGTGGCATGTCAATTCCTAACAAGGGTCCAAGTCCTACAACAAGTTGTTTGGTCCAAGAATCCTCAACCCCGTATTCACGCATTACCCATATATCAAAGTATTTCTGTCACAGGCCAACACGTTGGTTGGTTCAGTGGTAAGGAGTTCGTGGCTTTGCTTGTCAAGCTTGGGTTCGAATCACCTCCACAGCCAATTGTTGGTGGGCATCCTTATGGGGTAACTCCCCACACAGAGGTATAGAAGCTGCCCTTCCGAGGCCTCTGGCGCCCTGCTCGGGGGAATAATATAGCCATAAAAGCCCCATTTTTTTTAACCCAAAAAAAAAAAAAAAAAAAAGTATTTCTGTCATAGTATCCTCCTGATAAACAACAGAAGTAAGGCATGCAATCATTGAATACAGAAAAAACTTTTCTCCTTTGCATACTTTTGTCCACCAAGTATCCTTGGTTTTTGAAACACCTCATGACTCATTTCAAAGGTTAGAATTATCTAACAAGCTCAACTTTGCCCGAGTTCGTTTATGTGGCCGTTGTCAGAGAAACCGAGCCAATGATGAACACCATTGAAGTATTTTGGCATAACAAGGAGAAAGCAACCTCACGTTTGAACGATGAATAGTGGTGTCAATTACTTTGTTCCAGGAATCAGCATTTAGGGAGTGAACATGAAAAAAATTGGGTACTGGATACGGCCGAGTCCTACTATTGTGTAATAGGTAAAGAGAAATTCGGAATCCAAGATGCTCCAAGAATAGTTATTGGACATTTCAATATCTATTACAATGTAAAAAGTGCTTCAACAGCTTTATTGAACACGGGCCTTCTTTAGTATACTCTCTTTATCGGGGAAAAATGAGTTTTTGCTCTTATTTTTTAAAATCTTTTGCACAATGTCCCTATTTTAAAACTATTAAGTAATATGTTTTTGTTTTGAAACTCGATTTAAAAAAAATCAAGTTATAAGTGAAACTCAACATTAGCAATGTCGAGTTTTATGTATATCTTGCCACTTAATTTTTTTGGGAAATTTAAGTGAAAACTTGACCTTGCTAATGTCAAGTTTTATTTTAAAATATACATATAACTCGATTTTGAGGATATCGAGTTTTATATAGAACTAATTTATAACTCTATGCATATGCATGGATATACTTAAAAGATACACATTAAGATGCATAGTATAATTCTTACATATATAATTTAAATATTATTGATAGTCATTCTTATATTTTTTTAAAACTTTTTAAAAAGTCTTGTAAGAATGTTATTAGGTAAAAAATGTAAATTGTCCATTTTTTAAAATATTTTTATATTTATTAATTCTAGACTCTTTAGTTTTTGTATACAATAACTCACTTGAAGGGATATTTATGATATGGTCCCACATTTGATTCCAAAATTAAGAAATAAAACTCTCTCTATAAATAAATAATTTATAATATATGGCGCAAAATTAGACTTCGATTGTAGAATCTAATTTGATTTTCTCTAAATTTTACCGATTAATATATATATATATATATATGACTTTTAAATTTGAATTGTTTTTAGTTATACAAAAAAGGCTCATAAATATAAAATCATTTAAACTCACTCTTCCTCTAATTTTATATATAGTGTATATATGATTATGTTTTTTATGATTTATTTATATTGGACTTCTCATTTTCTACACTAAATTAACTCATTTAACACAAAAATTAAAAAATTTCAATTAGATGGGACACACACACACACACGCATATATATATATATATATGACATATAAACTTGAATTGTTTTTAGTTCTTAAAAAAAAAAAAAAAAGGCTCATAAATATAAAATCATTCAAAAATTATGTTTTTATTTTTTTATTTTTATGATTTACTTATATGGTACTCCTCATTTTTTATACTAAATTAACTTATTTGACACAAAAATTAAAAAACTTAGATTAAATGGAACACATGTCGCAAAATTAAACTTTAATTAAAATCCAATTTTTACATTGAATTAACTCACTTGACACAAAAATTCAAAAACTTAGACTAGATGGGACAAGTGGCGCAAAATTAGACTCTGATTGAATTCTAATTTGAAATCTAATTGAATTTTCTCTCAACTTTACCCATTATTATATATATAGATTCGATTTTGTTAAAATCGAGTTTCAAAAACAGAGATATTTTGCTAAATAGTTTCAAATCAAGAACATTGTGCTAGATATTTTAAAAAATAAGGGCAAAAGCCCTTTTTTTCCCCCTTATTGGACTAGGCATCGTTTTGTACATGGCCTTTAATTGTTAAATATGGACTAAGGTGTATGTGGTTATCGGTTTATGGGTTGTTAGATCTTATAGTGATATCTTAAAATTGTGTAATTCTTGTAAAGTTACATCAGGTATAACCAAGTTACACCTACTGCAACTTTAAGTAATATTACATCACCCAATATTTTTTAATTAGATGTGAATTTTGATAAATCCATTGTTGGATTACATTATATTCGTGTATTCTTTATGCTTACAAAAATTTAAAGATAATCAAAGATCAATAGTCATGTCATCAATCAATCGTTTAAATACAAGTTTTTATAGTTTAAAATAATGCATAAAAAATAAGTTTATGGATCAAATGGTAAATTACATCCGATTAGCATGAAAATTGGCATGCATGTTAAGAACATATAAAACATCTAATTCCATGGTTGGATTTTCAAAATATGAATTCATAACAAGTTATTGGATTGTGTAACATTACTTAGATTTACACCAAGTATAACTTGAGCTCAACCCTCTCTCTCTCTCTCTCTCTCTCTCTCTCTCTCTCTCTCTCTCTCTCTCTCTATATATATATATATATATTAAAGACAAAATGACTAAACACCTTTTAGCAAAGAAAATGATGAAAAATTATTTAAAAAATTTATGTGTATGTATGAATCAGGATGTGGCATAATGAAGAAGTGGTTAAATTATTAATTTAGTACTCTAACTATTGGTTAAAGTTCAATTAGTTTTTTTAATTTTTATTTTTAATTTAATCACTCAATTATTAATGGTATTAAGTTAGATTCTTAATTTAAAAATCAAATTCATAAGCATTTTTCCTTGAATTTTTTTCATCTCAAATTAATTCATGGACAAAGCCATTGGGCATGACTACATCTTATGCATATTGGTGACAGTGTTCACAACAGTCGTATGAGATGACCATGTGTCTGACAATATTAGTCTTTACGGGTATATAGAATATATGAAAGCTCGCCACAAATAGATTCTTGGTACTACTCTGAACTATTAACTCCCAAATCTTCCTCCAATAAGTCGAATTAAGATTCATAGAATAATGACCCAAATCTAAACCTTCTTATGATGAAAAACTATATCCATATTTTTAATACTAGCCTCTTCATACACGCGTTGCGTATGCTCAGAGGCTATTCTATTTTTTTTAAATATGTCAAACTTTTTCCTCACACCTCTAAGTATATTTGTGATTGAAAAGTGTATAAAATGCGAATTATGACGAATAGAAAGTCATCATTTAGGAAAAAAGATAGAAAAGTTTATGAGTACGTGCAACGCACATGCGAAATGGCTAGTAATATAATAATTCTTTCTACACTTGTTTCATTGCAATGACTCGACATAATTGTTATTGAGTTTGACAGTGCCTTGGGCCACATACTTATGAGAAACAAAATTGAAGATGCTTATGAGAAACAAAATTGAAGACACTTCATGACACTAATAGCATCGTTGATGCTCTGTAAGTGATGATGCAAAGAATTTACCTTGGTCGGCCTATTAACCTGTTCTCTATAGGATTCTTCTTTTTCTTTTTTCTTTTTTCTTTTTTTTTTTTTTAAAAGGGAAACGCTAAACTCTTCATTTCCACTTTTCCTTAATTCCAATACTAAGTATTCGTATCCCTAATATTTAATTAAGATTTATTTGAAAATAAAACTAAGGACAAAAACATATTTTTAAAAGATCTAATCTACTAACGTGAACATGTGCAAAAAAAAATGGCATAACTTCTGCACATTGTTTTTGGTTGTCTAGGAACCACCAAACTGGGAGTTCTATGATGCCTCAGAATCTACTATCCACCAGCAGCAGCTTCTTCCACTGCGTTGACAGCTTCTTCCACCACATTATTTGCTGCCTCTTCCTCCACTACTGGTGCCGTTGTGAGAGACCGCGCTCCCGACCTGTTTTGAAATTAGGCCAAACCCACGTGAATAGATGGAGTTATGTTATTACCTCTCAACATGGAGGTTCGACTGATTACATTTTCAACATTTAGATTAAGGGTTTTATAATAGAGTCGCCACTTATTTAATTATTGAAAAAAAATAAGAAAACCATAATTGAAAAATTCATCATTTTATTAATTTGAAACTAAATTTATATTGATCATAGGAAATTACATGGCTTTGGTCCTAGATTCAATCTAGAATAAAGTACATGGATTTGTTTCCTAGTTACTATCTAGAAATTGAAAATTACAAGAACAAGTATTGATCTATTAACCCTTGATCTAAGCTTGGACTTAGAGGCTATGTTACAAGATAGGAAGGTGTTAGGCACCCACCTTACCCAGTGAAACCGGTCTTGTAGACTGTGGTGGCCAACATTCATATGACATCATCTAATATGTTATCAATCAATTTGCGTGTTAAATTTAATGTGAGTGCATGTGATAAACCCCAATTCCATTTATTAATCGTTGCATTTCGATTAAAAAATAAATTCTAGTGAATGTGTGTGAATGGTGATATCCTAGATTCAAGGATTTGAGAGAATTATGAAACTAACATGTTGTTCATATTTTGGATGTGGATTTAAGATCAAAGTTAGTGTCATGCATGAACATGTGATGAACAAACAAAAACATGTGAAGAACGCATATGAACATTTAAGAATATCATGAACATTCAAATGTATTCAAGAAATTTAAATAATCATTAGCATGCTTTAATTTTAAATTCTCATCATAGCAACATAAAAAAAAAAAAAGTTAAGGAAAGGGATTATACCTGCATGCAAGATCCACTCAATGAAGGAGGAGGCTTTTGGTGGAGGTCCCAAGAGTGTAGTAGAGAGGAAGAACTAGGAGAGTGAGAATAAATCTTACTCAATACCTTGTGTCTCAGGAAGATCAAGATATGACAATACCAACTCTACTTCACTAGAACTCAAGAGGCAAGAAGAGAGGATGTTTCCCTCTCTATCCTAAAACGGAGGAGATGGGAGTTTATATAGTAGCGATGGAGAAAATATAAATGGAAAGACATTTAATTGGGTTGACAAAGGATCAAAGAGAATCATGAACCTAGACCCTATTTCAGTATTTAGAGAAAGCAGGTGCATTAAATTTGGAGGTTGGTGGGAGTGATGAGCAAGCAAAATGGCTAAAACCTCGATTCTTCCCGTAGCCCCTGTAACAGTTCTCAGAGCTATCTTAGAAAAATCATGTCTTTCTCAATTCTGATCGGAATTGCCTTATTCTTGCAGTCGAGCCCATGCCCACATCTCACACCCACACTGTCACTCATTGGTCTCTTCTCTTTCCATTGATAATTCTATTTGTTTGTCTCTCTTTTTTGTTAACATATCAATTTTTCTAAATGTCATATTAATTTACATGATTGTTTATTCATTTGTCATCACAGTGTTCTTATATCTTCACTGTTTTTTAACAAAAATGGTTTGTCTGGTATTAGCTGTGTTACATTTGATTTTTTGGAGTTTGAATTGAGTGGGGTTTACGCCATAAAAGGTTCTAGAATAATAAATTGTTGGAAGGAAAGAGCTGATCGGGCTATCGCTTGGAAAAAAAATGTTTGGAAAGTTCATTGCAGAAAATTTTAGGAGAGATTGAAGATGAGATGAATGAGGATTTTTGTAATATGAAAACACTCAAGGATAGCAAAAGAGTTTTGAGGTTTGGGGAACATATACTTAAGCAATGTAAGCAGAGGAAGGTAGAGGATGATGATGGGTCAGGGGGGGAGGATGTGGCAGAGGCTAATGTGGTAGTGGACAATGTGGCAGGGGCTGATTTGGTAGGGGAGGATATGGCAGAGGCTGATGTGGCAGTGGTTGATGTGTCTGGGGCTGATGTGACTAGGATTGATGTGTCTGGGGCTGATTTGGCAAGGGAGGATGTGGCAGGGGCTGATGTGGCAATGGAGGATGTGGCAACGAAGGATGTGGCAGAGGTTGATTTGGCAAGGTGGATGCGTAATCAGGAAGTTTTTCATTGATGCCTTTGGGTTTGAAATATTTGAAATAATTACTAGCTGTGTTATATCTGATTTTTTGGAGTTTGAATTGAGTGGGGTTTTGCCATAGAAGGTTCTAGAATAATAAATTTTTTGAAGGAAATAGCTGATCGGGCTATCACTTGGAAAAAAAAGGTTTGGAAAGTGCATTGAAGAATATTTTAGGAAAGATTGAAGATGAGATAAATGAGGATTTTTGTAATGTGAAAACTCTCAAGGATAGTGAAAGAGTTTTCAGGTTTTGGAAACATACACTTAAGTAGTGTAAGTGAAGGCAGGGGATGATGATGGGTCAAGGGGGGATGATGGGTCAGGGGGGAGGATGTGGCAGGGGCTAATGTGGCAATGGCTAATGTGACAGTGGAGGATGAGGCAGGGGCTGATTTGGCAGGGGATGATGCGTATTCAGAAAGTTTTTCATTGATGCCCTAGGGTTTGAGATGTACGAAACAATTACTGGCTGTGTTACATCTGATTTTTTGGAGTTTGAATTGAGTGGGGTTTCCACCATAGAAGGTTCTAGAATAATAAATTATTGGAAGGAAAAAACTAATTGGGCTATCGCTTGGAAAAAAAATAAAGGTTTGGAAAGTTCATTGAAGAAAAGTTTAGGAGAGATTGAAGATGAGTTGAATGAGGATTTTTGCAGTGTGAAAAAACTCAAGGATAGCGAAAGAGTTTTGTGGTTTTGGGAGCATACACTTAAGCAATGTAAGCGGAGGAAAGCAAGGGATGATGATGGGTCAGGGGGGAGGATGTGGCAGGGGTTTATGTGTTTATAAACCCTATACCTATACTATACTATAGGTATAAGTACCCTATACCTATAATATAGTATAGGTATAAGGTTTATTATCTCCTCTAATTTGGCAGGGGAGGATGCATATTTAGGAAGTTTTTCAATGATGTCTTAAGGTTTAAGATGTATGAAACAATTACCAGCTATGTTACATCTGATTTTTTGGAGTTTGAATTGAGTAGGGTTTCCTCCATAGAAGGTTCTAGAATAATAAATTGTTGGAAGGAAAGAACTGATTGGCTATCACTTGGAAAAAAAAAAGGTTTGGAAAGTTCATTGAAGAAAAGTTAAAGAAAAATTGAAGATGAGATGAATGAGGATTTTTGTAATGCGAAAACAATCAAGGATAGCGAAATTGTTTTAAGGTTTTGGGAACATACACTTAAGCAGTGTAAGCGGAGGAAGGCAAGGGATGATGATGGGTCAGGAAGGAAGGATGTGGCAGGGGCTGATGTGTTTATAAACTCTATACCTATACTATACTATAGGTATAAGTACCTCATACCTATAGTATAGTATATATCTCCTCTGATTTGGCAGGAAAGGATGCGTATTTAGGAAATTTTTCATTGATGCCCTACAGTTTGAGATGTATGAAACAATTACTGGCTATGTTACATCTGATTTTTTGGAGTCTGAATTAAGTGAGGTTTCTGCCATGGAATGTTCTAGAATAATAAATCGTTGGAAGGAAAGAGCTAATCGGGCTATCACTTGGAAAAAAAAAAAGGTTTGGAAAGTTCATTGAAGAAAAGTTTAGGAGAGATTGTAGATGAGATGAATAAGAATTTTTGTAATGTGAAAACACTCAAGCATAGCAAAAGAGTTTTGAGGTTTTGGGAACATACACTTAAGCAGTGTATGCGGAGGAAGGCAGGGGATGATGATGGGTCAGGAAGAGAAGATGTGGCAATGGCTGATGTGTCTGGGGCTGATTTGGCAGGGGAGGATGTGGCAGGGGCTGATGTGGTAATGGAGGATGTGGTAGTGGTTGATGTGTCTAGGACTAATGTGTCTGGGGCTGATTTGGCAAGGGCTGATGTGGCAGTGGAGGATGTGGCAATGAAGGATGTGGCGGGGCTAATTTGGCAGGGGGGATGCATATTCATGAAGTTTTTCATTGATGCCCTAGGGTTTTAAATGTTTGAAACAATTACTGACTATGTTGCATTTGATTTTTTAGAGTTTGAATTGAGTGAGGTTTTTGCCATAGAAGGTTCTAGAATAATAAATTGTTGGAAGGAAAGAGCTGATCGGGCTATCCCTTGGGAAAAAAAAATATGTTTGGAAAGTTCATTAAAGAAAGAGATTGAAGATGAGATGAATGAGGATTTTTGTCATGTGAAAACACTCAAGGATAGCGAAAAGAGTTTTAAGGTTTTAGGAACATACACTTAAGCAGTGTAAGCGGAGGAAGGCAGGTGATGATGATGGGTCAGGGGAGATGATGGATCAGGGGGGAGGATGTGGTAATGGAGGATGTGGCAGGGGTTGATTTGGTAGGGATGATGTGTATTCAGAAAGTTTTTCATTGATGCCCTATGGTTTGAGATGTATGAAACAATTACTAGCTATGTTACATCAAATTTTTTGGAGTTTGAATTGAGTGGGGTTTCTACTGGGGGTGTGCACGGTTTAGTTGGTGCAGTTTTTTCCCAAATTTATCATTGAACCGATAAGAATCAGTTACTCCATAATCATAACCGATGCACACTACCAAGGGTCGGTTTTCTGACCTATAACGGTTCAGTTTTTTGCAGTCGGTTTCATCGGTTTAAGTATTAAAAATGTTTTTCTACTTAGACATTAATCAATTGGACAATTAGTAACAATAACATAATAATAGTTTAAACAAATAAATGCTTTACAATGAATTTATACTACCTCAAAGACTAGCTTGGTTTATTTAAAATTTTAAACTTCTCAACATATTATAATTCATAATCAAACGCAAAACTCACTGGGCTGCTACTAAAACAAAACAAACAAAAAGCCAAATATCCAATAGTCAGTTAGGTAGTTAGGCAATAGCTCATCTCAGTAGCTCAAAATCCTTAAAAATAAAAATACGGTGGCCATTGGTGAATAGTACGATTACCACTTTTCTGCAGATTAAAGAGTAAAGACTAAGAAAGTGAGAATAGTCTCCCTCAAAATCGATATTGTGTGAAAGAAAAAAAAAATTGTCAATACTCAGTGCAGAGAGAGACGAAGTGGTGTTGAGAAAATAAAAATTGGCTTACTAGTTATCGACAGTCCGACGCTGTTGCAATGAGCAACTTTGGTGCTGCACTGCTACTGTGCTGAGGGTGAGACTTGAGAGGTGAGAGAGGCTTTCTGTGGAGACTAAGATAAAATAGAGTATTTATATGTGAAAAGTGAAATCCTAGCATAAAACGTAGTCGTTTGATGCTTCTTTTTTTCAACAACCCAGTAAAACGATGTTGTTTCACTATCTTCTTTTGTTTTTTAACAACCCAGTGAAACCAAGAGGTTCAACACCAAGTTCTTATCTGTATATATAAGAATCGATCAATATCGGTTTATGGGTCGGTTTTGAAAATCATCTCTGACTATGTCACTGCACCGACGTCAGAAGGCTCACTAGGTTCCGCTCGCCGACATTTACTCCTCAATTGGTCCAAATTTCAGTGCGGTTTCACCGATGAGGCTCAATTTTATCAGTGAGGTTCGGTCACTGCTCACCACTAGTTTCTACCATAAAAGGTTCTAGAATAATAAATTATTGGAAGGAAAGAACAAATTGGGCTATCGCTTGGAAAAAAAAAAGGTTTGGAAAGTTCATTGAAGAAAAGTTTAGGAGAGATTGAAGACGAGCTGAATGAGGATTTTTGTAATGTGAAAACACTCAAGGATAGTGAAAGAGTTTTGAGGTTTTGGGAACATATACTTAAGCAATGTAAACAGAGGAAGGCAAGGGATGATGATGGGTCAGGGGGAATGATGTGGCAGGGGTTGATGTGTTTATAAACCCTATACCTATACTATACTATAGGTATAAGTACCCTATACCTATAGTAAAGTATAGGTATAGGATACCTATACTATATGTATAAGTACCCTATACCTGTAGTAAAGTATAGATAATTCAAGTTGAGCTAGAAATTTAACTTAAAAGGCTAAAACTTTGTAGTTTACCAAAAGTTCGAAATCTGATTTTAGATGGACCAAAAACGTCGGTTAAGTGAAGAATGAAAACTTGGGATTTTCTCCAAATGGTAATTCAACTTGTAATAGGATTCCGTGACCTATTTAAAGGCTCTTTAGTGCAAAATTCAGAGAGGAATTGCTATAGAATGTAATTTAGGTTTTCTTAAAGTTTCTTTACAGTTTTTAGAGTTTTATTTGTATTCTGGCTTGCTAGAAGCCTTGCTAAGGCAAGGAGTAAAACCCAACCATTTATTGGTATGTTCTTAACAACTATTTTATAGTTTTAATACTTATGTTCTTATGTTTTTGATTGATTTAATCATCTAGAAAAGTGTTTAGTTCTATATAATTCTTTGATTTATCATAAACTCCGGGCATGTTAAATACTTAGTATTCCTTGCGAACTAATTTACTAGTTTTGTTTTGCCTAAGATCAATTAATTTCATAAAACTACCTTAGAAAATTAATTCTTGGGTTCGTATTATTAAATCATCCGACTAAGATCATCCTTGCTAGAAGCCTTGCTAAGGCAAAAAGTAAAACCCAACCGTTTATTGGTATATTCTTAACAATTATTTTATAGTTTTAATACTTATGGTCTTGTGTTTTTTATTGATTTAATCATCTAGAAAAATGTTTAGTTTTATATAATTCTTTGATTTATCATAAACTCTGGGCATGTTAAATGCTTAGTATTCCTTGCGAACTAATTCACTAGTTTTGTTTTTCCTAAGATCAATCAATTTCATAAAACTATCTTAGACAATCAATTCTTGAGTTCCTATTATTAAATCATCCAACTAAGATCATCCTTCGTATGAATTTTAGTTGAGTTGTAAAATAAATATTGTTAAGACTACCAATAAATATGTTGTGTGTGGATCCCTAAACTTTAGCAATTTAATATATTGTTATTTTCTCTTAATTTAAATTACATTTACTTAACCATCAAAATCTCTTCAATTAAAATTTATTGTTTTAGTTTTATTCTCTTGTGGTTTGCTAACCACAAACTTACCAAGTTATTACTTCGCTACAATCCTACATTTGGGAGCTTTATTTAAGTCGCAACAAGTTTTTGGCGCCGTTACTGGGGATTAGGTGATTAGAGAAGTGTTCCACTTTGTTTGGGGAGGTTTTCAGCGTTAAATTTCTTCACTTATTTGGTAATATCTCTTGAACTCTTTTCTTTTTAAGTAGTTTAGTTTTCTTTTAGAGTTTTTCCCTTCGTTTTAGTTCTTTTTATTGTTCTAGGTATTAGTTTTATTTTTTCCTTTTTCTTTCTTGCTTTACTATTGCATGCGTGTTTGGTGTCGTGGTAGTGATAATCTCTCGGTTAGAATTGAGGCTAATAATTTGTTTGGCAATTTATCTGATTCTTTCACACATTCTCACACACACTTGATATCATGGTAGACTTAGAGACTAATCATGGTGATGAGAATAATCTAAATAATGAAGACTTCCATGATCACCAACCCATTAGAACTCTCAGGGATTATTTGCAACCTACTAGGAGTAATGCACCATCATGCATCATTTTTCCAACTAATGCAAATAACTTTAATTTTAAGCCCAGTATGATTTCATTGCTTCCTAAATTTCATGGCTTAGATTATGAAAATCCTTACCTACACTGTAAGGAATTTGAGAAGGTATGTGATACCTTCCATGACCAATCATGTAATGAAAAGACCATTAAGTTGAAGTTGTTTCCTTTTTCTCTTAAAGAAAAGGCAAAAACTTGGCTTAATTCTTTGAAACCTAGGTCAATTGGTACTCGGCAAGATATGCAAAATGAGTTTCTGAAGAAATTTAGCCTATGAATTGAAAACCCAATGGGTTGGAATTACTCTATTACCTCTAGAGATATCGATTGGCTAAAAAAAATTGTGAGGATTTTATAATCTTTTTGTTCTCAATTATATTAGCTTGAAGTGTTAATACTCCTCCACTGACCATTCCTAACCTCCCAGGTGCGATTGAAAATTTGAAAGAGCGGTGCTTCTTGAGTTTATTGGAACTAAAAATAAAAAGATGGGGTTGGGTTTTACCAAGGTATTTTAGGAGTAATATTTAACTTTGTTTTGCTCAATTTGTTTTCTAGACACATGTTTAAATTTTAAAATGAGAACTTAAAGGTACAAGATATAAGATATTATATCTAAGTTTTGCCCTTTCGTTTTATTGTAAATAATAATCGTTTCAATATTTCTATTTAATATTGATTTGTGGCCCCCAATAAATCCAAGTGGCACAAGTGGAGAACCAGTATATGTTGCTTGAATTTAGAACTAATTGTAATTTACTTGAATTTAAACATTGCTAGCAATGATTTGATAAAATTAATGTTAGATTATATTTTGACATTTAGAAGCGTTTACTTTAATTCTATCAAAATTTATATATATTTTAAGTTTGTCTTTTTTTTTTTTTTCTTGGTGGAATTCTATGAATTTTTATACTCTGAAGGAAAATTTTACAATTAACATAAACAATTTATGACAAATACGTCTTTTAGTGTCTTTTTGTACATGATTTTGTCCTATGATTTTGAATTTCATTATAGTTAGTTTTTTGTGGGTGATTTCGTTTTAGTTGCAAGTTTTTGTCAATTGTCAATATTTCGTAGTATAGTATCCTTGCATGTTTTTTTATTATGTTTCTGAAAATCCAACATAAAGGATTTTATAATTACATTTATTTATATATCTGACAATAAATATTTTTTTTGGGTATGATGAAATAATTTCATGTGGCATTGATCAAAATAGCTCCTACTGGTGCTTTTCTTTCACCTACCATCTCTTTATTTCCATTAACTGGTACTAATTCTTAAGCAGCATAAGTCTTAAGATAGAATTTTCCCTGTAGAGGCATTACATTTTTTTTATCAAATCTTTGGTAAATACGAAACTGGCTCTATCATATATTTAATTCTTTTCTATACGGTTTATAATTCTTTTCCATTGCTACAGATGATGAATTAAATGTAGTTTAACATGACTAGAGGATGGTCCTTAAATCACTTTGTGACGTGAAGATAAGCCATCACTATCATTATCATATTTTAAGTTATTTTTGATATTCTTCTTGAAAAATTACTTATAGTTGTTTTAAATTTTTTTGATGTGTGGATAGAGATATAATAGCATGCTCTAAAAAAATGCAAATTAAGGATTTTAGATTTTATGTTTTTCAAGAATACACGTACTTTTGAAGGGGATGAAAAGTTGATAATGAATTGAAGTTTTTTCTTCTTTCAAACTTTATTTGAATGGGCAAATGCTTCGGGTGTTGTTACTTTCATATCTCTGCCTAACGTGCTTGATTTTTATACTTTCACTGCTGTTTAGTTTCTCTTTCGTTGTTGCATCTTAACACACTGCATGTGTGCCTTGTTTTATCCTTCTGTCCTTATATCAATTTTCAATGGAGTTTATTATTTATCAAAAAATTAACTTTTAGCAATTGCTTAATAAAATAGTCTTGTTGATACAATATTGTTGATACCCATTTTTGTGACACATTTTCTACAAGTCCGATTCAACCAAGCCCGACTTCCTTGTGGGCTCAATTCATATATTATATTTTATTTTATTCTTTTAAGCATGGCCCAAGCCCATGTGACTTACGGGAGAAATTAAGAAAACGTGGTTTGGAGGGTATGGGTCGATTTCTTTCGAACCTTTTGCATGAGCCCAAACCAAGCGTGCTACCAAGTGGGCAAGGGACACTGGTAGCACCTTAGGCTCATGGAGAAGGTCTTATACCTAAAATTTCCACCTCAAAAGAGTTTTTATGCTTTGGCTAACTGTGGCCTAAAGTTTCTGCCCTAACCCACTTTTACCTTTAAAACATAGTTGGCTCTCATTGGCCAACTCCATTTGCTAGCCCTCACTTAGATGAGCCTCCCAATGGTCTAAAATGTCTGATCAAAGGCAACCAATTAGAGCAAACCCCCTTTATTTCCAAGATACCAAACTCTTCCCTAAACAAAAGCAACCCAAGCCAAAACACCAAATTAGTATTATAGGGGGTAAAAACCTCTTCCACTACTCAAAAACCAGTCATTAGCAACACTCCAAACTTGACATAAAACTTTCTATTCAGTTCAAAAATGACCAAATCATGTTTTCCCCATAGAGCTGAAACTTGAGAGCAAAAACCCAGTGAGCCAATTCTCACAATTCTGAACCTTAAGGGTGGAAATATGGGTACAGGGAAACCTTCTCTCTCTTCCTCACAACCTCTCTCAATTTCCTATTCTCACTGACTGTGGGTCAAAGTTTCAAACCTATTATATTTGTATGCTCTTTCTGCACTTTTATTAAGCCCATTCAGCCAGTTAACATTCTCGCAATTCTAAAGTATAGAAGTGGAAATATGGGTACAGGGGAACATTCTCTCTCTTCCTCACAATCTCTTTTAATTTCCTCTTCTCGCTGACTATGGGTCGAAGTTTCAGACCTGTTATGTTTTTATCCTTTTTCTGCACCTTTGTTATTAACATTTTGATTCTCTCTTGTCAAAGCACCATTAACCTTTTGTTCATTATACATTTAGAATTTTGGGCTTGATTCTCCACAATAAACACTTCTAAAGAACCCAATGGGAAATTTAGGCCGTTCTCGCATTTTTGGCCCTTGTCACAAAAACGTCCCCGACAAATATCTAACATTCATTTTCATTTCTCAATGTCCTCAAATAACAGTGCCTAATATTTAAAGCCAGTTGTAATAGAATCGTAATGTTGCTCATGTAAATCTCTTTGATTTTCCAAACCTTCTATTTCTTTATTTATTTATTTTCACTTATAACAAGTGGGAAGGGGTTCGAATCCAAGTTTTCCACGTGAAGAGAATCAATCAATTGTATTGAACTACAAAACCCTCTTTCTTTCTTTTTTCTTTTTTTCTTTTTTTTCTTTTGGATAGGAGAGTTACATAGCTCTTGACTTTTCTTTGTTATCAAAATGTCTCTAGCGCAAAGCACAAGTTCAAAACTAGTAGTGCAAAAAAAAAGAGTTGAAATACATCGTTAGTGTCATGACCCAAACATGATATATGGATTCACAATCATGAATTGCATTTTAATACCAAGTCTAGCCCTGATATCACCAAAAACCAACTAAATTTGTAAATAAAAACTATATATTCTTACACTTGATTTCAAGAGCATCTAGCTATCATTATACTTCAAGGGATAACGAAAACCATCAATTATGTAAATATTCTTATTAAAAAAATCAAATATGTAAATAACATAAGTTCAAAAAATACTATCTTTGATTTTATTAAAGATTACAATTCTCAACAATTGCATTTTAAATACAAAAAAAAAAACTACAAAGCTAAACACCAAACTACCAAAATAAGAAGCTTTTACGTTAAAAAACTAAAATTGGCACCTCCAAAACTCGACTAAGGCTCTTATTGCTCCAAAGAAAAAAAAATTTGGTGACTGAAAAGTAGTAAGGGTTAGCTACATAGCTTAGTAAGAATATATGAGAATAACTTATACATTTTTAAAGCATTTCATTATTTGAATATGCAGAAAGGAGAACATCTTTCATAAATATTCTTTATGCTACTCCTAACATAATTTATGCATTTTTCGTAAGGAAAAATAAGTTCTTCAATATTTCTATTCCAAACCTTATGTAGTGTTTAATTGCTAAGGGGGGGGGGGGGGGGTGTGGGGAATTTTCTCTTCAAGAACCTCCTTCTTTTGGACCATGTCAACCACCCAATAGCCTTCACTAAAATTTTGCAACTAAGACTTGCATTTATCTTTCACTTAATAAACAAGTTATTCAATTTTATTTCAAAATTATCTCTCTTGGAAACCAAATAGAGCAAATAGAGCTTAACTTAAAGATGCAAAAACTTAAAATCACAATAATAAAACTCTTTGAAGATCTAATCAAACCTTTTGGCTATGCTAGCAATAGGTTTAGGGATTCAGTGTGTGAGAGCTGGAGAATGGTGTTGCATAGGGTGGTGTAGAACTCTCTCTCTCTCTCTCTCTCTCTCTCTCTCTCTCTCTCTCTCTCTCTCTCTCTCTCTCTCTCTCTCTCTCTCTCTCTCTCTCTCTCTCTCTCTCTCTCTCTCTCGTTTGGTTGTTATGAATTCGGGATGAATCAAATGCACCCCAAACACAAGCTTAGGTTTTTTTTTTTTTTTTAATAACTTTTGTGCTTGGGTTTGAATGAGGACGAGTTTGGAGTTATTCACTTAAGGTTCGTTTGATTGGAAGAGTGGAAAAATGAAATGATAGAAAATAGTGAAGGATGGAAAGTGGGAGGATAGAAAAGATTTTAATTTCTCTTATTTTGTTTTGTTGGAAGTGAAAAAGTAGAGGGATGGAAAAGTGAGTTTGATAAATTTACTCATATACCCTTGTTAAAAAATGATGATCAATTAAAAAAATAAATGACAAACAACCAAAAAAAAATCACCCAATTCATTAAAAAATAAAAATCATGTCTAGTTAACAAACAAAAAAGGGGGGGGGGGGGGGAGAGAAGTAGAAGAAAAGTAGCCTCATTTTCATCTTTCAGTTTTCTCTCCAATTTAAAGAGAAAACTTTTTGGTAAGGCTAGAAGAAAATACCTAGACTTCACCATTTATTTTCCTTCCTTCTTCTCCGCCCAACCAAATACACTCCAAAAACTTTTTCTTCCTATTTTTTCTTCAAAGTTTTCCACCCACCTTATTATACCTCCAACAAACACACCTCCCCTTACGTGACAATTTTTGAAGAGATCATTTAAATGCATTTATAATTGTTTGACTTTTTTAATGGGATAAAGCTAATTCTTAATCTCCAGCATGCTCATGGAAATAGGCCACAAATAAGCCCATCCAGCCCACTTTCCTGCCCAACTTTGAACTTCCCCAGTTCCTATACCAATAAGGGCCCACGGTCCATCCCTCAAAAAAACATTTCCTCCCAAAAAAAAAAAAAAAAACCTTCTACTCTTTGCTACAATGCGCCGGTGACTCCGCCACTACCATTTCCTCCTCCGACCACTCTCCGCCACCTTCGGATGTCTGCTAAAGTGCGCCGAGTGCGCAACACTCTCCAGGTACATTTTCACTCTCAAACCCTAAACCCTCTCAATCTCACTCATTCCCCTAAAACCCTAAACCCTAAACCCTCACATTTCACTTCATCTTCTCCTTCTTCTTCTTCTTCTTCTTCTTCTTCTTCTTCATACAATTCTCAAAATTTCGATTTCCTCGAGCAATTTTTGCCTCACAGTAACGCTTCAAATCATTCATTTAGCTCTAGCTCTAGCTTCAGCTCTAGCCCCATTGTTGTTAATTCAAACGAGCGGCGAAGAATCGCAGTTGGGTTATCGAAAGCGATCAAATCCCAAATGGGATTTCTATTGAAAGCGTTTTCGAAGCGGTTTTGCCCAGTTTCCTTAGTCAAGGCGATGAAGCTGTTTGGGACCCGAGAAACCGGTTTCGCGTTCTTCAAGCTCGCGTTTCGGGACGGTTCCGACGAAGAGGCCGTCCGGAAGTGCTGCGTCGCCGCGCATATTTTAGCGGCGGAGAATCTCCGGTTCCTCGCGCAGGACGTGGTTTCGTGCGTCGTTGCGAGGATTGGGTCGGGTCGGAGCGAAGGGGTTGTGGAGTTCATGTGGAGGAATCACCGCGAGTACGAGTCGGGTTTCTCGGTGCTCGACACGCTGATGCGGGGTTTTGTGAACGTGGAGATGAGTAGTGAGGCGATTGGGGTTGTTTGTAGGATGAGGAAAGTGGGTTTGATGCCGAGTTTGTCAGCCATTACAGTGCTTTTCAAGTTGTTGCTTAGAGTCGGTGATTATGGTAGCGTGTGGAAGTTGTTTAGGGACATGGTTCGGAGAGGGCCTTGTCCTTGTATTTATACATTCAATGTTATGGTTCTCGGGTTTTGTAGAAAAGGGTTGGTTAGAATTGGAGAGAGTTTGTTACATGTGATGTGGAAATTTCATTGCGAGCCGGATGTTTATACTTATAACATTGTGATCAATGCGTATTGTATGAGGGGACGGACTTCTGATGCACTTAATTGGGTGCATTTGATGATTGTTAGGGGTTGTAAACCGAGTGTTGTTACGTTTAATACGGTGTTACATGCCTTGTGTAAGGAAGGAAACATGGTGCAAGCGAGAAAGCTCTTTGATGGAATTCATGATATGGGTGTCTATCCGGATGTCACGATGTTTAACACCTTGATGGATGGATATATTAAGGCGAGGGACACTGCTCAAGCAAACATGCTTTACGACGAAATGAAGAATAAAGGTGTATCTCCTGATGGGATAACGTTTAATATTTTGGTAGCAGGTCATTACAGGTTTGGAAGGGAAGAGGATGGTGATAGGTTGTTAAGAGATGTGTCTATATCGGGATTGTTCCCGGATTCTTCACTTTATGATATTTCGGTTGCAGGGTTGTGTTGGGCAGGTCGGTTTGATGAGGCCATGGAGTTTTTAGAAAATATGCTTGAGAAAGGAATTCCTCCTAGTGTGGTTGCTTTTAACTCAATTATTGCAGCTTATAGCAGGGCTGGTTTAGAAGCAAAGGCCTATGAGGCGTATAGAATTCTGGTTAGATTTGGTTTAACTCCTTCATCTTCCACATGTAGTTCTTTGCTTATGGTTTATCCCAAAAGGGGAGCCTGCAAGAAGCCAGAGAACTATTGTATAATATGATAGAGAATGGTTTTCCCATCAATAAAGTGGCATACACGTTGCTTTTGGATGGATATTCCAAGATAGGGGATCTGGAAGGGGCTCAAAATCTGTGGAATGAGATGGCACTGAGAGGGTATCTCCTGATGCTGTTGCCTATTCAGCCTTTATAGATGGACTTTCAAAAGCAGGTCTGGTGGAGGAGGCATATGATTTGTTTTTAGAAATGTCAAGGAAAGGGTTTGTGCCAAATAATTTTGCATATAATTCTTTGATTGGTGGGTTTTTAACCATGGAAACTGAGTGAAGCATTGAAATTGGAAAGAGAGATGAGGCAAAAGGGACTCCTTCCGGATATGTTTACCACCAATATGATCCTTAATGGATTTTGTAAACAGGGTAGAATGAAGGCAGCGATTGATCTCTTTATGGACATGCAGCGGACTGGGTTGAGCCCTGATATTGTCACATATAACACTTTGATTGGTGGTTGTTGTAAAGCATTTGACATGGTTACCGCAGATGAGTTGTGAATAAAATGTATGCCAGTGGTTGGGACCCAGATATTACAACTTACAATATTCGCATTCATGGTTTCTGCAGCAGTCGAAAAATGAATCGAGCTGTGATGATGTTAGATGAACTTGTTTCAGCAGGTATTGTTCCAAATACAGTAACATATAACACTATGCTTAACGGTGTTTGTAGTGATATACTGGAACGAGCCATGATTTTAACTGCAAAATTGCTAAAGATGGCTTTTGTTCCGAATGTAGTTACAACCAATGTGGTGTTGTCTCAGTTTTGCAAGCAGGGGATGCCTGAGAGGGCCTTAATGTGGTGTCAGAAGTTGAGTGAGATCTCCTTTGATTTTGATGAAATTACATATAGAATAATGGACAGAGCCTACCGTGATATAGAAGAAGATGCTGAACTTTTTAGACGAGAATCTGCAAAGAGCCTTTTTCTGGACTTTGCACACTTACATGTGGTACATTA